>NW_027325686.1:300000-390000 GCF_048418805.1 Vulpes vulpes | reverse complement strand
TGAACAAGGACGTTGGCAATCGCTGTATTCAACTCAGATTTCCGTCAGGACTGGCCTGACGCTTCCACACACATTTCTCACCACCTCTCCCTGCACCTGACATGAGGATGTTAGCAGCTCCACCCACAGAGGGACCCGTAGCAGGAGGGTCCCTCGTTGAGCTCAACTCTCAAAACGAAGCATGCCCCGAATGCAGCTTTCCACTAGCTGCGTTCTTATGGCCGTGAGAACGTAGCAGCACTGGAAGTCAGGACGTTGCGTGAATACCGCTCCACTGCACCGAGGGACAGCACCATTGAGGCCTGCAGCTTGCCCCTTCGTCCCATGAGCTTCTGACAAACATGTCTAGTGAGGATGTTCGTAACTCCATGTGCAGGCAGTGTGGAAGTGGGAAGGACCGCGAGTCAGCTCATCTCACAGAAGGAAGTTCCCCTGAGAAAGAGCTTGCAACTAGGTACTCAGGGTTGGAAGGTAGTATGTACCACCTCTCTGAGGGACGGAGTCGTCAGAAGTCACTGGATTGAGCTACGAGACACTTGCTTCTCACAAAGCTGGAATCCCGTGTCCAACGAAATCCCTTGGCTGCAAAGGGTACAGGCGGTCAGCATGTGGGAGGTTGAAGCCATAAGCTCAAGCCAAAGGAGTGTGCATGCCTTGGAGACAGCTGTCTGCTAGGCGCGAAATTGACAAGCCGGTCACTTGGTTCTCTCTCTGCTCCTGTCCCGCGTAGAACCAAATGCTGTGCAAGCGAACTGTACAGGCAGTCAGGATGTGGGAGCGATAGGCCATAAGCTCAAGTCTCGGAAGTGTGTATGCTTTGCAGGGAGATGTCTGCTAGACACTGATGGGAGCAACGACCGAGCTACACTCTCATTGAACAAGGACGTTTGCAAAGTCTGTATTGGACTCAGATTCCCTTGAGGAGAGTCCTGTCACTTCCATATGCTTTTCACACAACGTCTTCCGGCACCTAACAAGGATGCTGGGACCTACGTCTACGGGCAGTCAGGATGCGGGAGGGTCCTGCCCTGACCTCAGCTCGCACAAGGAAGCATGCCTACAAGCCAGCTTTCAACTAGCTGCGTTCTTAGGGCACTGAGAACGTAGCAGTACTCTAAGCCAGGAGGTACCGAGAATACCTCTCCACTGCAGCTGGAGACACCCTCCAGGTCTGCTTATTCCACTTGCATCTCACAAGCCTCTGACAAACGGTTCTGGGGCAGATGTTGCAAACTCATTCTGCAGGCAGTGTGCAACTGTGAGGGACTGAGGGTGAGCTCAACTCTCCGAGGGAAGTTGCTTCTGGACAAGGCGTTCAGCTAGCTTCTCTCGTATGGCACTTAGGATGTAGCACCTGGCTCACACAGGAAGTTCTAGGAAATCGCTAGATTGAGCTTGGATGCACTAGTCTTGTGGGCCGGGACTTTCCACTTACCTCCCACAACACTTCAGTCACGCATCGGGGCTAGGCCTGTTAGGAGCGAGGTGTACCTGCAGGCAGGATGTGGGAGGGACAGTCCGTAAGCTCAACTCTCGGAAGTGTGTATGCTTTGCAGGCAGATGTCCGCCAGACACTTTGATCGAGCTAGGACCGAGCTACACTCTCATTGAACAAGGACGTTTGTAAAGTCTGTATTGAGATCAGATACACATGAGGAGAATCCTGTCACTTCCACATGCTTTTCACACAACCTCTTCCGGCGCCTAACATAACGATGATGGTACCTATGTCTATGGGCAGTCAGGATGCGGGAGGGTCCTGCCCTGACCTCAGCTCGCACAAGGAAGCATGCCTACAAGCCAGCTTTCAACTAGCTGCATTCGTAGGGTACAGAGAACGTAGCAGTACTCTAAGCCAGGGCGTACCCAGAATACCTCTCCACTGCAGCTGGAGACACCATCCAGGTCTGCCTACTCCACTTGCGTCTCACAAGCCTCTGACAAACGGCTGTGGCGCAGATGTTGGAAACTCATTCTGCCGGCAGTGTGAGACTGTGAGGGACTGAGGGTTAGCTCAACTCTCCGAGGGAAGTTGCTTCTGGACAAGGCGTTCAGCTAGCTTCTCTCGTATGGCACTTAGGATGTAGCACCTGGCTCACCCAGGAAATACTAGGAAATCGCTAGATTGAGCTTGGATGCACTAGTCTTGTGGGCCCGGACATTCCCCTTTACCTCTCACAACACTTCAGTCACGCATCGAGCCTAGACCTGTTAGGAGCGAGGTGTACCTGCAGGCAGGATGTGGGAGGGACAGGCCATAAGCTCAACTCTCAGGAGCGTGTATGCCTGGGAGGCAGATGTCTGCTCCCCACTCATACAGGGGAGTTAGAACCTAGCTACACTCTAATTGAACAAGGACGTTGGCAATCGCTGTATTCAACTCAGATTTCCGTCAGGACTGGCCTGACGCTTCCACACACATTTCTCACCACCTCTCCCTGCACCTGACATGAGGATGTTAGCAGCTCCACCCACAGAGGGACCCGTAGCAGGAGGGTCCCTCGTTGAGCTCAACTCTCAAAACGAAGCATGCCCCGAATGCAGCTTTCCACTAGCTGCGTTCTTATGGCCGTGAGAACGTAGCAGCACTGGAAGTCAGGACGTTGCGTGAATACCGCTCCACTGCACCGAGGGACAGCACCATTGAGGCCTGCAGCTTGCCCCTTCGTCCCATGAGCTTCTGACAAACATGTCTAGTGAGGATGTTCGTAACTCCATGTGCAGGCAGTGTGGAAGTGGGAAGGACCGCGAGTCAGCTCATCTCACAGAAGGAAGTTCCCCTGAGAAAGAGCTTGCAACTAGGTACTCAGGGTTGGAAGGTAGTATGTACCACCTCTCTGAGGGACGGAGTCGTCAGAAGTCACTGGATTGAGCTACGAGACACTTGCTTCTCACAAAGCTGGAATCCCGTGTCCAACGAAATCCCTTGGCTGCAAAGGGTACAGGCGGTCAGCATGTGGGAGGTTGAAGCCATAAGCTCAAGCCAAAGGAGTGTGCATGCCTTGGAGACAGCTGTCTGCTAGGCGCGAAATTGACAAGCCGGTCACTTGGTTCTCTCTCTGCTCCTGTCCCGCGTAGAACCAAATGCTGTGCAAGCGAACTGTACAGGCAGTCAGGATGTGGGAGCGATAGGCCATAAGCTCAAGTCTCGGAAGTGTGTATGCTTTGCAGGGAGATGTCTGCTAGACACTGATGGGAGCAACGACCGAGCTACACTCTCATTGAACAAGGACGTTTGCAAAGTCTGTATTGGACTCAGATTCCCTTGAGGAGAGTCCTGTCACTTCCACATGCTTTTCACACAACGTCTTCCGGCACCTAACAAGGATGCTGGGACCTACGTCTACGGGCAGTCAGGATGCGGGAGGGTCCTGCCCTGACCTCAGCTCGCACAAGGAAGCATGCCTACAAGCCAGCTTTCAACTAGCTGCGTTCTTAGGGCACTGAGAACGTAGCAGTACTCTAAGCCAGGAGGTACCCAGAATACCTCTCCACTGCAGCTGGAGACACCCTCCAGGTCTGCTTATTCCACTTGCATCTCACAAGCCTCTGACAAACGGTTCTGGGGCAGATGTTGCAAACTCATTCTGCAGGCAGTGTGCAACTGTGAGGGACTGAGGGTGAGCTCAACTCTCCGAGGGAAGTTGCTTCTGGACAAGGCGTTCAGCTAGCTTCTCTCGTATGGCACTAGGATGTAGCACCTGGCTCACCCAGGAAATACTAGGAAATCGCTAGATTGAGCTTGGATGCACTAGTCTTGTGGGCCGGGACTTTCCACTTACCTCTCACAACACTTCAGTCACGCATCGGGGCTAGGCCTGTTAGGAGCGAGGTGTACCTGCAGGCAGGATGTGGGAGGGACAGGCCATAAGCTCAACTCTCAGGAGCGTGTATGCCTGGGAGGCAGATGTCTGCTCCCCACTCATACAGGGGAGTTAGAACCTAGCTACACTCTAATTGAACAAGGACGTTGGCAATCGCTGTATTCAACTCAGATTTCCGTCAGGACTGGCCTGACGCTTCCACACACATTTCTCACCACCTCTCCCTGCACCTGACATGAGGATGTTAGCAGCTCCACCCACAGAGGGACCCGTAGCAGGAGGGTCCCTCGTTGAGCTCAACTCTCAAAACGAAGCATGCCCCGAATGCAGCTTTCCACTAGCTGCGTTCTTATGGCCGTGAGAACGTAGCAGCACTGGAAGTCAGGACGTTGCGTGAATACCGCTCCACTGCACCGAGGGACAGCACCATTGAGGCCTGCAGCTTGCCCCTTCGTCCCATGAGCTTCTGACAAACATGTCTAGTGAGGATGTTCGTAACTCCATGTGCAGGCAGTGTGGAAGTGGGAAGGACCGCGAGTCAGCTCATCTCACAGAAGGAAGTTCCCCTGAGAAAGAGCTTGCAACTAGGTACTCAGGGTTGGAAGGTAGTATGTACCACCTCTCTGAGGGACGGAGTCGTCAGAAGTCACTGGATTGAGCTACGAGACACTTGCTTCTCACAAAGCTGGAATCCCGTGTCCAACGAAATCCCTTGGCTGCAAAGGGTACAGGCGGTCAGCATGTGGGAGGTTGAAGCCATAAGCTCAAGCCAAAGGAGTGTGCATGCCTTGGAGACAGCTGTCTGCTAGGCGCGAAATTGACAAGCCGGTCACTTGGTTCTCTCTCTGCTCCTGTCCCGCGTAGAACCAAATGCTGTGCAAGCGAACTGTACAGGCAGTCAGGATGTGGGAGCGATAGGCCATAAGCTCAAGTCTCGGAAGTGTGTATGCTTTGCAGGGAGATGTCTGCTAGACACTGATGGGAGCAACGACCGAGCTACACTCTCATTGAACAAGGACGTTTGCAAAGTCTGTATTGGACTCAGATTCCCTTGAGGAGAGTCCTGTCACTTCCATATGCTTTTCACACAACGTCTTCCGGCACCTAACAAGGATGCTGGGACCTACGTCTACGGGCAGTCAGGATGCGGGAGGGTCCTGCCCTGACCTCAGCTCGCACAAGGAAGCATGCCTACAAGCCAGCTTTCAACTAGCTGCGTTCTTAGGGCACTGAGAACGTAGCAGTACTCTAAGCCAGGAGGTACCCAGAATACCTCTCCACTGCAGCTGGAGACACCCTCCAGGTCTGCTTATTCCACTTGCATCTCACAAGCCTCTGACAAACGGTTCTGGGGCAGATGTTGCAAACTCATTCTGCAGGCAGTGTGCAACTGTGAGGGACTGAGGGTGAGCTCAACTCTCCGAGGGAAGTTGCTTCTGGACAAGGCGTTCAGCTAGCTTCTCTCGTATGGCACTTAGGATGTAGCACCTGGCTCACACAGGAAGTTCTAGGAAATCGCTAGATTGAGCTTGGATGCACTAGTCTTGTGGGCCGGGACTTTCCACTTACCTCTCACAACACTTCAGTCACGCATCGGGGCTAGGCCTGTTAGGAGCGAGGTGTACCTGCAGGCAGGATGTGGGAGGGACAGTCCGTAAGCTCAACTCTCGGAAGTGTGTATGCTTTGCAGGCAGATGTCCGCCAGACACTTTGATCGAGCTAGGACCGAGCTACACTCTCATTGAACAAGGACGTTTGCAAAGTCTGTATTGAGATCAGATACACATGAGGAGAATCCTGTCACTTCCACATGCTTTTCACACAACCTCTTCCGGCGCCTAACATAACGATGATGGTACCTATGTCAATGGGCAGTCAGGATGCGGGAGGGTCCTGCCCTGACCTCAGCTCGCACAAGGAAGCATGCCTACAAGCCAGCTTTCAACTAGCTGCATTCGTAGGGTACAGAGAACGTAGCAGTACTCTAAGCCAGGGCGTACCCAGAATACCTCTCCACTGCAGCTGGAGACACCATCCAGGTCTGCCTACTCCACTTGCGTCTCACAAGCCTCTGACAAACGGCTGTGGCGCAGATGTTGGAAACTCATTCTGCCGGCAGTGTGAGACTGTGAGGGACTGAGGGTTAGCTCAACTCTCCGAGGGAAGTTGCTTCTGGACAAGGCGTTCAGCTAGCTTCTCTCGTATGGCACTTAGGATGTAGCACCTGGCTCACCCAGGAAATACTAGGAAATCGCTAGATTGAGCTTGGATGCACTAGTCTTGTGGGCCCGGACATTCCCCTTTACCTCTCACAACACTTCAGTCACGCATCGAGCCTAGACCTGTTAGGAGCGAGGTGTACCTGCAGGCAGGATGTGGGAGGGACAGGCCATAAGCTCAACTCTCAGGAGCGTGTATGCCTGGGAGGCAGATGTCTGCTCCCCACTCATACAGGGGAGTTAGAACCTAGCTACACTCTAATTGAACAAGGACGTTGGCAATCGCTGTATTCAACTCAGATTTCCGTCAGGACAGGCCTGACGCTTCCACACACATTTCTCACCACCTCTCCCTGCACCTGACATGAGGATGTTAGCAGCTCCACCCACAGAGGGACCCGTAGCAGGAGGGTCCCTCGTTGAGCTCAACTCTCAAAACGAAGCATGCCCCGAATGCAGCTTTCCACTAGCTGCGTTCTTATGGCCGTGAGAACGTAGCAGCACTGGAAGTCAGGACGTTGCGTGAATACCGCTCCACTGCACCGAGGGACAGCACCATTGAGGCCTGCAGCTTGCCCCTTCGTCCCATGAGCTTCTGACAAACATGTCTAGTGAGGATGTTCGTAACTCCATGTGCAGGCAGTGTGGAAGTGGGAAGGACCGCGAGTCAGCTCATCTCACAGAAGGAAGTTCCCCTGAGAAAGAGCTTGCAACTAGGTACTCAGGGTTGGAAGGTAGTATGTACCACCTCTCTGAGGGACGGAGTCGTCAGAAGTCACTGGATTGAGCTACGAGACACTTGCTTCTCACAAAGCTGGAATCCCGTGTCCAACGAAATCCCTTGGCTGCAAAGGGTACAGGCGGTCAGCATGTGGGAGGTTGAAGCCATAAGCTCAAGCCAAAGGAGTGTGCATGCCTTGGAGACAGCTGTCTGCTAGGCGCGAAATTGACAAGCCGGTCACTTGGTTCTCTCTCTGCTCCTGTCCCGCGTAGAACCAAATGCTGTGCAAGCGAACTGTACAGGCAGTCAGGATGTGGGAGCGATAGGCCATAAGCTCAAGTCTCGGAAGTGTGTATGCTTTGCAGGGAGATGTCTGCTAGACACTGATGGGAGCAACGACCGAGCTACACTCTCATTGAACAAGGACGTTTGCAAAGTCTGTATTGGACTCAGATTCCCTTGAGGAGAGTCCTGTCACTTCCACATGCTTTTCACACAACGTCTTCCGGCACCTAACAAGGATGCTGGGACCTACGTCTACGGGCAGTCAGGATGCGGGAGGGTCCTGCCCTGACCTCAGCTCGCACAAGGAAGCATGCCTACAAGCCAGCTTTCAACTAGCTGCGTTCTTAGGGCACTGAGAACGTAGCAGTACTCTAAGCCAGGAGGTACCCAGAATACCTCTCCACTGCAGCTGGAGACACCCTCCAGGTCTGCTTATTCCACTTGCATCTCACAAGCCTCTGACAAACGGTTCTGGGGCAGATGTTGCAAACTCATTCTGCAGGCAGTGTGCAACTGTGAGGGACTGAGGGTGAGCTCAACTCTCCGAGGGAAGTTGCTTCTGGACAAGGCGTTCAGCTAGCTTCTCTCGTATGGCACTTAGGATGTAGCACCTGGCTCACACAGGAAATACTAGGAAATCGCTAGATTGAGCTTGGATGCACTAGTCTTGTGGGCCCGAACATTCCCCTTTACCTCTCACAACACTTCAGTCACGCATCGAGCCTAGACCTGTTAGGAGCGAGGTGTACCTGCAGGCAGGATGTGGGAGGGACAGGCCATAAGCTCAACTCTCAGGAGCGTGTATGCCTGGGAGGCAGATGTCTGCTCCCCACTCATACAGGGGAGTTAGAACCTAGCTACACTCTAATTGAACAAGGACGTTGGCAATCGCTGTATTCAACTCAGATTTCCGTCAGGACTGGCCTGACGCTTCCACACACATTTCTCACCACCTCTCCCTGCACCTGACATGAGGATGTTAGCAGCTCCACCCACAGAGGGACCCGTAGCAGGAGGGTCCCTCGTTGAGCTCAACTCTCAAAACGAAGCATGCCCCGAATGCAGCTTTCCACTAGCTGCGTTCTTATGGCCGTGAGAACGTAGCAGCACTGGAAGTCAGGACGTTGCGTGAATACCGCTCCACTGCACCGAGGGACAGCACCATTGAGGCCTGCAGCTTGCCCCTTCGTCCCATGAGCTTCTGACAAACATGTCTAGTGAGGATGTTCGTAACTCCATGTGCAGGCAGTGTGGAAGTGGGAAGGACCGCGAGTCAGCTCATCTCACAGAAGGAAGTTCCCCTGAGAAAGAGCTTGCAACTAGGTACTCAGGGTTGGAAGGTAGTATGTACCACCTCTCTGAGGGACGGAGTCGTCAGAAGTCACTGGATTGAGCTACGAGACACTTGCTTCTCACAAAGCTGGAATCCCGTGTCCAACGAAATCCCTTGGCTGCAAAGGGTACAGGCGGTCAGCATGTGGGAGGTTGAAGCCATAAGCTCAAGCCAAAGGAGTGTGCATGCCTTGGAGACAGCTGTCTGCTAGGCGCGAAATTGACAAGCCGGTCACTTGGTTCTCTCTCTGCTCCTGTCCCGCGTAGAACCAAATGCTGTGCAAGCGAACTGTACAGGCAGTCAGGATGTGGGAGCGATAGGCCATAAGCTCAAGTCTCGGAAGTGTGTATGCTTTGCAGGGAGATGTCTGCTAGACACTGATGGGAGCAACGACCGAGCTACACTCTCATTGAACAAGGACGTTTGCAAAGTCTGTATTGGACTCAGATTCCCTTGAGGAGAGTCCTGTCACTTCCACATGCTTTTCACACAACGTCTTCCGGCACCTAACAAGGATGCTGGGACCTACGTCTACGGGCAGTCAGGATGCGGGAGGGTCCTGCCCTGACCTCAGCTCGCACAAGGAAGCATGCCTACAAGCCAGCTTTCAACTAGCTGCGTTCTTAGGGCACTGAGAACGTAGCAGTACTCTAAGCCAGGAGGTACCCAGAATACCTCTCCACTGCAGCTGGAGACACCCTCCAGGTCTGCTTATTCCACTTGCATCTCACAAGCCTCTGACAAACGGTTCTGGGGCAGATGTTGCAAACTCATTCTGCAGGCAGTGTGCAACTGTGAGGGACTGAGGGTGAGCTCAACTCTCCGAGGGAAGTTGCTTCTGGACAAGGCGTTCAGCTAGCTTCTCTCGTATGGCACTAGGATGTAGCACCTGGCTCACCCAGGAAATACTAGGAAATCGCTAGATTGAGCTTGGATGCACTAGTCTTGTGGGCCGGGACTTTCCACTTACCTCTCACAACACTTCAGTCACGCATCGGGGCTAGGCCTGTTAGGAGCGAGGTGTACCTGCAGGCAGGATGTGGGAGGGACAGGCCATAAGCTCAACTCTCAGGAGCGTGTATGCCTGGGAGGCAGATGTCTGCTCCCCACTCATACAGGGGAGTTAGAACCTAGCTACACTCTAATTGAACAAGGACGTTGGCAATCGCTGTATTCAACTCAGATTTCCGTCAGGACTGGCCTGACGCTTCCACACACATTTCTCACCACCTCTCCCTGCACCTGACATGAGGATGTTAGCAGCTCCACCCACAGAGGGACCCGTAGCAGGAGGGTCCCTCGTTGAGCTCAACTCTCAAAACGAAGCATGCCCCGAATGCAGCTTTCCACTAGCTGCGTTCTTATGGCCGTGAGAACGTAGCAGCACTGGAAGTCAGGACGTTGCGTGAATACCGCTCCACTGCACCGAGGGACAGCACCATTGAGGCCTGCAGCTTGCCCCTTCGTCCCATGAGCTTCTGACAAACATGTCTAGTGAGGATGTTCGTAACTCCATGTGCAGGCAGTGTGGAAGTGGGAAGGACCGCGAGTCAGCTCATCTCACAGAAGGAAGTTCCCCTGAGAAAGAGCTTGCAACTAGGTACTCAGGGTTGGAAGGTAGTATGTACCACCTCTCTGAGGGACGGAGTCGTCAGAAGTCACTGGATTGAGCTACGAGACACTTGCTTCTCACAAAGCTGGAATCCCGTGTCCAACGAAATCCCTTGGCTGCAAAGGGTACAGGCGGTCAGCATGTGGGAGGTTGAAGCCATAAGCTCAAGCCAAAGGAGTGTGCATGCCTTGGAGACAGCTGTCTGCTAGGCGCGAAATTGACAAGCCGGTCACTTGGTTCTCTCTCTGCTCCTGTCCCGCGTAGAACCAAATGCTGTGCAAGCGAACTGTACAGGCAGTCAGGATGTGGGAGCGATAGGCCATAAGCTCAAGTCTCGGAAGTGTGTATGCTTTGCAGGGAGATGTCTGCTAGACACTGATGGGAGCAACGACCGAGCTACACTCTCATTGAACAAGGACGTTTGCAAAGTCTGTATTGGACTCAGATTCCCTTGAGGAGAGTCCTGTCACTTCCACATGCTTTTCACACAACGTCTTCCGGCACCTAACAAGGATGCTGGGACCTACGTCTACGGGCAGTCAGGATGCGGGAGGGTCCTGCCCTGACCTCAGCTCGCACAAGGAAGCATGCCTACAAGCCAGCTTTCAACTAGCTGCGTTCTTAGGGCACTGAGAACGTAGCAGTACTCTAAGCCAGGAGGTACCCAGAATACCTCTCCACTGCAGCTGGAGACACCCTCCAGGTCTGCTTATTCCACTTGCATCTCACAAGCCTCTGACAAACGGTTCTGGGGCAGATGTTGCAAACTCATTCTGCAGGCAGTGTGCAACTGTGAGGGACTGAGGGTGAGCTCAACTCTCCGAGGGAAGTTGCTTCTGGACAAGGCGTTCAGCTAGCTTCTCTCGTATGGCACTAGGATGTAGCACCTGGCTCACCCAGGAAATACTAGGAAATCGCTAGATTGAGCTTGGATGCACTAGTCTTGTGGGCCGGGACTTTCCACTTACCTCTCACAACACTTCAGTCACGCATCGGGGCTAGGCCTGTTAGGAGCGAGGTGTACCTGCAGGCAGGATGTGGGAGGGACAGTCCGTAAGCTCAACTCTCGGAAGTGTGTATGCTTTGCAGGCAGATGTCCGCCAGACACTTTGATCGAGCTAGGACCGAGCTACACTCTCATTGGACAAGGACGTTTGCAAAGTCTGTATTGAGATCAGATACACATGAGGAGAATCCTGTCACTTCCACATGCTTTTCACACAACCTCTTCCGGCGCCTAACATAACGATGATGGTACCTATGTCTATGGGCAGTCAGGATGCGGGAGGGTCCTGCCCTGACCTCAGCTCGCACAAGGAAGCATGCCTACAAGCCAGCTTTCAACTAGCTGCATTTGTAGGGTACAGAGAACGTAGCAGTACTCTAAGCCAGGGCGTACCCAGAATACCTCTCCACTGCAGCTGGAGACACCATCCAGGTCTGCCTACTCCACTTGCGTCTCACAAGCCTCTGCCAAACGGCTGTGGTGCAGATGTTGGAAACTCATTCTGCCGGCAGTGTGAGACTCAACTCTCCGAGGGAAGTTGCTTCTGGACAAGGCGTTCAGCTAGCTTCTCTCGTATGGCACTTAGGATGTAGCACCTGGCTCACACAGGAAATACTAGGAAATCGCTAGATTGAGCTTGGATGCACTAGTCTTGTGGGCCCGGACATTCCCCTTTACCTCTCACAACACTTCAGTCACGCATCGAGCCTAGACCTGTTAGGAGCGAGGTGTACCTGCAGGCAGGATGTGGGAGGGACAGGCCATAAGCTCAACTCTCAGGAGCGTGTATGCCTGGGAGGCAGATGTCTGCTCCCCACTCATACAGGGGAGTTAGAACCTAGCTACACTCTAATTGAACAAGGACGTTGGCAATCGCTGTATTCAACTCAGATTTCCGTCAGGACTGGCCTGACGCTTCCACACACATTTCTCACCACCTCTCCCTGCACCTGACATGAGGATGTTAGCAGCTCCACCCACAGAGGGACCCGTAGCAGGAGGGTCCCTCGTTGAGCTCAACTCTCAAAACGAAGCATGCCCCGAATGCAGCTTTCCACTAGCTGCGTTCTTATGGCCGTGAGAACGTAGCAGCACTGGAAGTCAGGACGTTGCGTGAATACCGCTCCACTGCACCGAGGGACAGCACCATTGAGGCCTGCAGCTTGCCCCTTCGTCCCATGAGCTTCTGACAAACATGTCTAGTGAGGATGTTCGTAACTCCATGTGCAGGCAGTGTGGAAGTGGGAAGGACCGCGAGTCAGCTCATCTCACAGAAGGAAGTTCCCCTGAGAAAGAGCTTGCAACTAGGTACTCAGGGTTGGAAGGTAGTATGTACCACCTCTCTGAGGGACGGAGTCGTCAGAAGTCACTGGATTGAGCTACGAGACACTTGCTTCTCACAAAGCTGGAATCCCGTGTCCAACGAAATCCCTTGGCTGCAAAGGGTACAGGCGGTCAGCATGTGGGAGGTTGAAGCCATAAGCTCAAGCCAAAGGAGTGTGCATGCCTTGGAGACAGCTGTCTGCTAGGCGCGAAATTGACAAGCCGGTCACTTGGTTCTCTCTCTGCTCCTGTCCCGCGTAGAACCAAATGCTGTGCAAGCGAACTGTACAGGCAGTCAGGATGTGGGAGCGATAGGCCATAAGCTCAAGTCTCGGAAGTGTGTATGCTTTGCAGGGAGATGTCTGCTAGACACTGATGGGAGCAACGACCGAGCTACACTCTCATTGAACAAGGACGTTTGCAAAGTCTGTATTGGACTCAGATTCCCTTGAGGAGAGTCCTGTCACTTCCACATGCTTTTCACACAACGTCTTCCGGCACCTAACAAGGATGCTGGGACCTACGTCTACGGGCAGTCAGGATGCGGGAGGGTCCTGCCCTGACCTCAGCTCGCACAAGGAAGCATGCCTACAAGCCAGCTTTCAACTAGCTGCGTTCTTAGGGCACTGAGAACGTAGCAGTACTCTAAGCCAGGAGGTACCCAGAATACCTCTCCACTGCAGCTGGAGACACCCTCCAGGTCTGCTTATTCCACTTGCATCTCACAAGCCTCTGACAAACGGTTCTGGGGCAGATGTTGCAAACTCATTCTGCAGGCAGTGTGCAACTGTGAGGGACTGAGGGTGAGCTCAACTCTCCGAGGGAAGTTGCTTCTGGACAAGGCGTTCAGCTAGCTTCTCTCGTATGGCACTTAGGATGTAGCACCTGGCTCACCCAGGAAATACTAGGAAATCGCTACATTGAGCTGGGATGCACTAGTCTTGTGGGCCGGGACTTTCCACTTACCTCTCACAACACTTCAGTCACGCATCGGGGCTAGGCCTGTTAGGAGCGAGGTGTACCTGCAGGCAGGATGTGGGAGGGACAGTCCGTAAGCTCAACTCTCGGAAGTGTGTATGCTTTGCAGGCAGATGTCCGCCAGACACTTTGATCGAGCTAGGACCGAGCTACACTCTCATTGAACAAGGACGTTTGCAAAGTCTGTATTGAGATCAGATACACATGAGGAGAATCCTGTCACTTCCACATGCTTTTCACACAACCTCTTCCGGCGCCTAACATAACGATGATGGTACCTATGTCTATGGGCAGTCAGGATGCGGGAGGGTCCTGCCCTGACCTCAGCTCGCACAAGGAAGCATGCCTACAAGCCAGCTTTCAACTAGCTGCATTCGTAGGGTACAGAGAACGTAGCAGTACTCTAAGCCAGGGCGTACCCAGAATACCTCTCCACTGCAGCTGGAGACACCATCCAGGTCTGCCTACTCCACTTGCGTCTCACAAGCCTCTGCCAAACGGCTGTGGCGCAGATGTTGGAAACTCATTCTGCCGGCAGTGTGAGACTGTGAGGGACTGAGGGTTAGCTCAACTCTCCGAGGGAAGTTGCTTCTGGACAAGGCGTTCAGCTAGCTTCTCTCGTATGGCACTTAGGATGTAGCACCTGGCTCACCCAGGAAATACTAGGAAATCGCTAGATTGAGCTTGGATGCACTAGTCTTGTGGGCCCGGACATTCCCCTTTACCTCTCACAACACTTCAGTCACGCATCGAGCCTAGACCTGTTAGGAGCGAGGTGTACCTGCAGGCAGGATGTGGGAGGGACAGGCCATAAGCTCAACTCTCAGGAGCGTGTATGCCTGGGAGGCAGATGTCTGCTCCCCACTCATACAGGGGAGTTAGAACCTAGCTACACTCTAATTGAACAAGGACGTTGGCAATCGCTGTATTCAACTCAGATTTCCGTCAGGACTGGCCTGACGCTTCCACACACATTTCTCACCACCTCTCCCTGCACCTGACATGAGGATGTTAGCAGCTCCACCCACAGAGGGACCCGTAGCAGGAGGGTCCCTCGTTGAGCTCAACTCTCAAAACGAAGCATGCCCCGAATGCAGCTTTCCACTAGCTGCGTTCTTATGGCCGTGAGAACGTAGCAGCACTGGAAGTCAGGACGTTGCGTGAATACCGCTCCACTGCACCGAGGGACAGCACCATTGAGGCCTGCAGCTTGCCCCTTCGTCCCATGAGCTTCTGACAAACATGTCTAGTGAGGATGTTCGTAACTCCATGTGCAGGCAGTGTGGAAGTGGGAAGGACCGCGAGTCAGCTCATCTCACAGAAGGAAGTTCCCCTGAGAAAGAGCTTGCAACTAGGTACTCAGGGTTGGAAGGTAGTATGTACCACCTCTCTGAGGGACGGAGTCGTCAGAAGTCACTGGATTGAGCTACGAGACACTTGCTTCTCACAAAGCTGGAATCCCGTGTCCAACGAAATCCCTTGGCTGCAAAGGGTACAGGCGGTCAGCATGTGGGAGGTTGAAGCCATAAGCTCAAGCCAAAGGAGTGTGCATGCCTTGGAGACAGCTGTCTGCTAGGCGCGAAATTGACAAGCCGGTCACTTGGTTCTCTCTCTGCTCCTGTCCCGCGTAGAACCAAATGCTGTGCAAGCGAACTGTACAGGCAGTCAGGATGTGGGAGCGATAGGCCATAAGCTCAAGTCTCGGAAGTGTGTATGCTTTGCAGGGAGATGTCTGCTAGACACTGATGGGAGCAACGACCGAGCTACACTCTCATTGAACAAGGACGTTTGCAAAGTCTGTATTGGACTCAGATTCCCTTGAGGAGAGTCCTGTCACTTCCACATGCTTTTCACACAACGTCTTCCGGCACCTAACAAGGATGCTGGGACCTACGTCTACGGGCAGTCAGGATGCGGGAGGGTCCTGCCCTGACCTCAGCTCGCACAAGGAAGCATGCCTACAAGCCAGCTTTCAACTAGCTGCGTTCTTAGGGCACTGAGAACGTAGCAGTACTCTAAGCCAGGAGGTACCCAGAATACCTCTCCACTGCAGCTGGAGACACCCTCCAGGTCTGCTTATTCCACTTGCATCTCACAAGCCTCTGACAAACGGTTCTGGGGCAGATGTTGCAAACTCATTCTGCAGGCAGTGTGCAACTGTGAGGGACTGAGGGTGAGCTCAACTCTCCGAGGGAAGTTGCTTCTGGACAAGGCGTTCAGCTAGCTTCTCTCGTATGGCACTAGGATGTAGCACCTGGCTCACCCAGGAAATACTAGGAAATCGCTAGATTGAGCTTGGATGCACTAGTCTTGTGGGCCGGGACTTTCCACTTACCTCTCACAACACTTCAGTCACGCATCGGGGCTAGGCCTGTTAGGAGCGAGGTGTACCTGCAGGCAGGATGTGGGAGGGACAGTCCGTAAGCTCAACTCTCGGAAGTGTGTATGCTTTGCAGGCAGATGTCCGCCAGACACTTTGATCGAGCTAGGACCGAGCTACACTCTCATTGAACAAGGACGTTTGCAAAGTCTGTATTGAGATCAGATACACATGAGGAGAATCCTGTCACTTCCACATGCTTTTCACACAACCTCTTCCGGCGCCTAACATAACGATGATGGTACCTATGTCTATGGGCAGTCAGGATGCGGGAGGGTCCTGCCCTGACCTCAGCTCGCACAAGGAAGCATGCCTACAAGCCAGCTTTCAACTAGCTGCATTCGTAGGGTACAGAGAACGTAGCAGTACTCTAAGCCAGGGCGTACCCAGAATACCTCTCCACTGCAGCTGGAGACACCATCCAGGTCTGCCTACTCCACTTGCGTCTCACAAGCCTCTGCCAAACGGCTGTGGTGCAGATGTTGGAAACTCATTCTGCCGGCAGTGTGAGACTGTGAGGGACTGAGGGTTAGCTCAACTCTCCGAGGGAAGTTGCTTCTGGACAAGGCGTTCAGCTAGCTTCTCTCGTATGGCACTAGGATGTAGCACCTGGCTCACCCAGGAAATACTAGGAAATCGCTAGATTGAGCTTGGATGCACTAGTCTTGTGGGCCGGGACTTTCCACTTACCTCTCACAACACTTCAGTCACGCATCGGGGCTAGGCCTGTTAGGAGCGAGGTGTACCTGCAGGCAGGATGTGGGAGGGACAGTCCGTAAGCTCAACTCTCGGAAGTGTGTATGCTTTGCAGGCAGATGTCCGCCGGACACTTTGATCGAGCTAGGACCGAGCTACACTCTCATTGAACAAGGACGTTTGCAAAGTCTGTATTGAGATCAGATACACATGAGGAGAATCCTGTCACTTCCACATGCTTTTCACACAACCTCTTCCGGCGCCTAACATAACGATGATGGTACCTATGTCTATGGGCAGTCAGGATGCGGGAGGGTCCTGCCCTGACCTCAGCTCGCACAAGGAAGCATGCCTACAAGCCAGCTTTCAACTAGCTGCATTCGTAGGGTACAGAGAACGTAGCAGTCCTCTAAGCCAGGGCGTACCCAGAATACCTCTCCACTGCAGCTGGAGACACCATCCAGGTCTGCCTACTCCACTTGCGTCTCACAAGCCTCTGCCAAACGGCTGTGGTGCAGATGTTGGAAACTCATTCTGCCGGCAGTGTGAGACTCAACTCTCCGAGGGAAGTTGCTTCTGGACAAGGCGTTCAGCTAGCTTCTCTCGTATGGCACTTAGGATGTAGCACCTGGCTCACCCAGGAAATACTAGGAAATCGCTAGATTGAGCTTGGATGCACTAGTCTTGTGGGCCCGAACATTCCCCTTTACCTCTCACAACACTTCAGTCACGCATCGAGCCTAGACCTGTTAGGAGCGAGGTGTACCTGCAGGCAGGATGTGGGAGGGACAGGCCATAAGCTCAACTCTCAGGAGCGTGTATGCCTGGGAGGCAGATGTCTGCTCCCCACTCATACAGGGGAGTTAGAACCTAGCTACACTCTAATTGAACAAGGACGTTGGCAATCGCTGTATTCAACTCAGATTTCCGTCAGGACTGGCCTGACGCTTCCACACACATTTCTCACCACCTCTCCCTGCACCTGACATGAGGATGTTAGCAGCTCCACCCACAGAGGGACCCGTAGCAGGAGGGTCCCTCGTTGAGCTCAACTCTCAAAACGAAGCATGCCCCGAATGCAGCTTTCCACTAGCTGCGTTCTTATGGCCGTGAGAACGTAGCAGCACTGGAAGTCAGGACGTTGCGTGAATACCGCTCCACTGCACCGAGGGACAGCACCATTGAGGCCTGCAGCTTGCCCCTTCGTCCCATGAGCTTCTGACAAACATGTCTAGTGAGGATGTTCGTAACTCCATGTGCAGGCAGTGTGGAAGTGGGAAGGACCGCGAGTCAGCTCATCTCACAGAAGGAAGTTCCCCTGAGAAAGAGCTTGCAACTAGGTACTCAGGGTTGGAAGGTAGTATGTACCACCTCTCTGAGGGACGGAGTCGTCAGAAGTCACTGGATTGAGCTACGAGACACTTGCTTCTCACAAAGCTGGAATCCCGTGTCCAACGAAATCCCTTGGCTGCAAAGGGTACAGGCGGTCAGCATGTGGGAGGTTGAAGCCATAAGCTCAAGCCAAAGGAGTGTGCATGCCTTGGAGACAGCTGTCTGCTAGGCGCGAAATTGACAAGCCGGTCACTTGGTTCTCTCTCTGCTCCTGTCCCGCGTAGAACCAAATGCTGTGCAAGCGAACTGTACAGGCAGTCAGGATGTGGGAGCGATAGGCCATAAGCTCAAGTCTCGGAAGTGTGTATGCTTTGCAGGGAGATGTCTGCTAGACACTGATGGGAGCAACGACCGAGCTACACTCTCATTGAACAAGGACGTTTGCAAAGTCTGTATTGGACTCAGATTCCCTTGAGGAGAGTCCTGTCACTTCCACATGCTTTTCACACAACGTCTTCCGGCACCTAACAAGGATGCTGGGACCTACGTCTACGGGCAGTCAGGATGCGGGAGGGTCCTGCCCTGACCTCAGCTCGCACAAGGAAGCATGCCTACAAGCCAGCTTTCAACTAGCTGCGTTCTTAGGGCACTGAGAACGTAGCAGTACTCTAAGCCAGGAGGTACCCAGAATACCTCTCCACTGCAGCTGGAGACACCCTCCAGGTCTGCTTATTCCACTTGCATCTCACAAGCCTCTGACAAACGGTTCTGGGGCAGATGTTGCAAACTCATTCTGCAGGCAGTGTGCAACTGTGAGGGACTGAGGGTGAGCTCAACTCTCCGAGGGAAGTTGCTTCTGGACAAGGCGTTCAGCTAGCTTCTCTCGTATGGCACTTAGGATGTAGCACCTGGCTCACCCAGGAAATACTAGGAAATCGCTACATTGAGCTGGGATGCACTAGTCTTGTGGGCCGGGACTTTCCACTTACCTCTCACAACACTTCAGTCACGCATCGGGGCTAGGCCTGTTAGGAGCGAGGTGTACCTGCAGGCAGGATGTGGGAGGGACAGTCCGTAAGCTCAACTCTCGGAAGTGTGTATGCTTTGCAGGCAGATGTCCGCCAGACACTTTGATCGAGCTAGGACCGAGCTACACTCTCATTGAACAAGGACGTTTGCAAAGTCTGTATTGAGATCAGATACACATGAGGAGAATCCTGTCACTTCCACATGCTTTTCACACAACCTCTTCCGGCGCCTAACATAACGATGATGGTACCTATGTCTATGGGCAGTCAGGATGCGGGAGGGTCCTGCCCTGACCTCAGCTCGCACAAGGAAGCATGCCTACAAGCCAGCTTTCAACTAGCTGCATTCGTAGGGTACAGAGAACGTAGCAGTACTCTAAGCCAGGGCGTACCCAGAATACCTCTCCACTGCAGCTGGAGACACCATCCAGGTCTGCCTACTCCACTTGCGTCTCACAAGCCTCTGCCAAACGGCTGTGGCGCAGATGTTGGAAACTCATTCTGCCGGCAGTGTGAGACTGTGAGGGACTGAGGGTTAGCTCAACTCTCCGAGGGAAGTTGCTTCTGGACAAGGCGTTCAGCTAGCTTCTCTCGTATGGCACTTAGGATGTAGCACCTGGCTCACCCAGGAAATACTAGGAAATCGCTAGATTGAGCTTGGATGCACTAGTCTTGTGGGCCCGGACATTCCCCTTTACCTCTCACAACACTTCAGTCACGCATCGAGCCTAGACCTGTTAGGAGCGAGGTGTACCTGCAGGCAGGATGTGGGAGGGACAGGCCATAAGCTCAACTCTCAGGAGCGTGTATGCCTGGGAGGCAGATGTCTGCTCCCCACTCATACAGGGGAGTTAGAACCTAGCTACACTCTAATTGAACAAGGACGTTGGCAATCGCTGTATTCAACTCAGATTTCCGTCAGGACTGGCCTGACGCTTCCACACACATTTCTCACCACCTCTCCCTGCACCTGACATGAGGATGTTAGCAGCTCCACCCACAGAGGGACCCGTAGCAGGAGGGTCCCTCGTTGAGCTCAACTCTCAAAACGAAGCATGCCCCGAATGCAGCTTTCCACTAGCTGCGTTCTTATGGCCGTGAGAACGTAGCAGCACTGGAAGTCAGGACGTTGCGTGAATACCGCTCCACTGCACCGAGGGACAGCACCATTGAGGCCTGCAGCTTGCCCCTTCGTCCCATGAGCTTCTGACAAACATGTCTAGTGAGGATGTTCGTAACTCCATGTGCAGGCAGTGTGGAAGTGGGAAGGACCGCGAGTCAGCTCATCTCACAGAAGGAAGTTCCCCTGAGAAAGAGCTTGCAACTAGGTACTCAGGGTTGGAAGGTAGTATGTACCACCTCTCTGAGGGACGGAGTCGTCAGAAGTCACTGGATTGAGCTACGAGACACTTGCTTCTCACAAAGCTGGAATCCCGTGTCCAACGAAATCCCTTGGCTGCAAAGGGTACAGGCGGTCAGCATGTGGGAGGTTGAAGCCATAAGCTCAAGCCAAAGGAGTGTGCATGCCTTGGAGACAGCTGTCTGCTAGGCGCGAAATTGACAAGCCGGTCACTTGGTTCTCTCTCTGCTCCTGTCCCGCGTAGAACCAAATGCTGTGCAAGCGAACTGTACAGGCAGTCAGGATGTGGGAGCGATAGGCCATAAGCTCAAGTCTCGGAAGTGTGTATGCTTTGCAGGGAGATGTCTGCTAGACACTGATGGGAGCAACGACCGAGCTACACTCTCATTGAACAAGGACGTTTGCAAAGTCTGTATTGGACTCAGATTCCCTTGAGGAGAGTCCTGTCACTTCCACATGCTTTTCACACAACGTCTTCCGGCACCTAACAAGGATGCTGGGACCTACGTCTACGGGCAGTCAGGATGCGGGAGGGTCCTGCCCTGACCTCAGCTCGCACAAGGAAGCATGCCTACAAGCCAGCTTTCAACTAGCTGCGTTCTTAGGGCACTGAGAACGTAGCAGTACTCTAAGCCAGGAGGTACCCAGAATACCTCTCCACTGCAGCTGGAGACACCCTCCAGGTCTGCTTATTCCACTTGCATCTCACAAGCCTCTGACAAACGGTTCTGGGGCAGATGTTGCAAACTCATTCTGCAGGCAGTGTGCAACTGTGAGGGACTGAGGGTGAGCTCAACTCTCCGAGGGAAGTTGCTTCTGGACAAGGCGTTCAGCTAGCTTCTCTCGTATGGCACTAGGATGTAGCACCTGGCTCACCCAGGAAATACTAGGAAATCGCTAGATTGAGCTTGGATGCACTAGTCTTGTGGGCCGGGACTTTCCACTTACCTCTCACAACACTTCAGTCACGCATCGGGGCTAGGCCTGTTAGGAGCGAGGTGTACCTGCAGGCAGGATGTGGGAGGGACAGTCCGTAAGCTCAACTCTCGGAAGTGTGTATGCTTTGCAGGCAGATGTCCGCCAGACACTTTGATCGAGCTAGGACCGAGCTACACTCTCATTGAACAAGGACGTTTGCAAAGTCTGTATTGAGATCAGATACACATGAGGAGAATCCTGTCACTTCCACATGCTTTTCACACAACCTCTTCCGGCGCCTAACATAACGATGATGGTACCTATGTCTATGGGCAGTCAGGATGCGGGAGGGTCCTGCCCTGACCTCAGCTCGCACAAGGAAGCATGCCTACAAGCCAGCTTTCAACTAGCTGCATTCGTAGGGTACAGAGAACGTAGCAGTACTCTAAGCCAGGGCGTACCCAGAATACCTCTCCACTGCAGCTGGAGACACCATCCAGGTCTGCCTACTCCACTTGCGTCTCACAAGCCTCTGCCAAACGGCTGTGGTGCAGATGTTGGAAACTCATTCTGCCGGCAGTGTGAGACTGTGAGGGACTGAGGGTTAGCTCAACTCTCCGAGGGAAGTTGCTTCTGGACAAGGCGTTCAGCTAGCTTCTCTCGTATGGCACTAGGATGTAGCACCTGGCTCACCCAGGAAATACTAGGAAATCGCTAGATTGAGCTTGGATGCACTAGTCTTGTGGGCCGGGACTTTCCACTTACCTCTCACAACACTTCAGTCACGCATCGGGGCTAGGCCTGTTAGGAGCGAGGTGTACCTGCAGGCAGGATGTGGGAGGGACAGTCCGTAAGCTCAACTCTCGGAAGTGTGTATGCTTTGCAGGCAGATGTCCGCCGGACACTTTGATCGAGCTAGGACCGAGCTACACTCTCATTGAACAAGGACGTTTGCAAAGTCTGTATTGAGATCAGATACACATGAGGAGAATCCTGTCACTTCCACATGCTTTTCACACAACCTCTTCCGGCGCCTAACATAACGATGATGGTACCTATGTCTATGGGCAGTCAGGATGCGGGAGGGTCCTGCCCTGACCTCAGCTCGCACAAGGAAGCATGCCTACAAGCCAGCTTTCAACTAGCTGCATTCGTAGGGTACAGAGAACGTAGCAGTCCTCTAAGCCAGGGCGTACCCAGAATACCTCTCCACTGCAGCTGGAGACACCATCCAGGTCTGCCTACTCCACTTGCGTCTCACAAGCCTCTGCCAAACGGCTGTGGTGCAGATGTTGGAAACTCATTCTGCCGGCAGTGTGAGACTCAACTCTCCGAGGGAAGTTGCTTCTGGACAAGGCGTTCAGCTAGCTTCTCTCGTATGGCACTTAGGATGTAGCACCTGGCTCACCCAGGAAATACTAGGAAATCGCTAGATTGAGCTTGGATGCACTAGTCTTGTGGGCCCGAACATTCCCCTTTACCTCTCACAACACTTCAGTCACGCATCGAGCCTAGACCTGTTAGGAGCGAGGTGTACCTGCAGGCAGGATGTGGGAGGGACAGGCCATAAGCTCAACTCTCAGGAGCGTGTATGCCTGGGAGGCAGATGTCTGCTCCCCACTCATACAGGGGAGTTAGAACCTAGCTACACTCTAATTGAACAAGGACGTTGGCAATCGCTGTATTCAACTCAGATTTCCGTCAGGACTGGCCTGACGCTTCCACACACATTTCTCACCACCTCTCCCTGCACCTGACATGAGGATGTTAGCAGCTCCACCCACAGAGGGACCCGTAGCAGGAGGGTCCCTCGTTGAGCTCAACTCTCAAAACGAAGCATGCCCCGAATGCAGCTTTCCACTAGCTGCGTTCTTATGGCCGTGAGAACGTAGCAGCACTGGAAGTCAGGACGTTGCGTGAATACCGCTCCACTGCACCGAGGGACAGCACCATTGAGGCCTGCAGCTTGCCCCTTCGTCCCATGAGCTTCTGACAAACATGTCTAGTGAGGATGTTCGTAACTCCATGTGCAGGCAGTGTGGAAGTGGGAAGGACCGCGAGTCAGCTCATCTCACAGAAGGAAGTTCCCCTGAGAAAGAGCTTGCAACTAGGTACTCAGGGTTGGAAGGTAGTATGTACCACCTCTCTGAGGGACGGAGTCGTCAGAAGTCACTGGATTGAGCTACGAGACACTTGCTTCTCACAAAGCTGGAATCCCGTGTCCAACGAAATCCCTTGGCTGCAAAGGGTACAGGCGGTCAGCATGTGGGAGGTTGAAGCCATAAGCTCAAGCCAAAGGAGTGTGCATGCCTTGGAGACAGCTGTCTGCTAGGCGCGAAATTGACAAGCCGGTCACTTGGTTCTCTCTCTGCTCCTGTCCCGCGTAGAACCAAATGCTGTGCAAGCGAACTGTACAGGCAGTCAGGATGTGGGAGCGATAGGCCATAAGCTCAAGTCTCGGAAGTGTGTATGCTTTGCAGGGAGATGTCTGCTAGACACTGATGGGAGCAACGACCGAGCTACACTCTCATTGAACAAGGACGTTTGCAAAGTCTGTATTGGACTCAGATTCCCTTGAGGAGAGTCCTGTCACTTCCACATGCTTTTCACACAACGTCTTCCGGCACCTAACAAGGATGCTGGGACCTACGTCTACGGGCAGTCAGGATGCGGGAGGGTCCTGCCCTGACCTCAGCTCGCACAAGGAAGCATGCCTACAAGCCAGCTTTCAACTAGCTGCGTTCTTAGGGCACTGAGAACGTAGCAGTACTCTAAGCCAGGAGGTACCCAGAATACCTCTCCACTGCAGCTGGAGACACCCTCCAGGTCTGCTTATTCCACTTGCATCTCACAAGCCTCTGACAAACGGTTCTGGGGCAGATGTTGCAAACTCATTCTGCAGGCAGTGTGCAACTGTGAGGGACTGAGGGTGAGCTCAACTCTCCGAGGGAAGTTGCTTCTGGACAAGGCGTTCAGCTAGCTTCTCTCGTATGGCACTTAGGATGTAGCACCTGGCTCACCCAGGAAATACTAGGAAATCGCTACATTGAGCTGGGATGCACTAGTCTTGTGGGCCGGGACTTTCCACTTACCTCTCACAACACTTCAGTCACGCATCGGGGCTAGGCCTGTTAGGAGCGAGGTGTACCTGCAGGCAGGATGTGGGAGGGACAGTCCGTAAGCTCAACTCTCGGAAGTGTGTATGCTTTGCAGGCAGATGTCCGCCAGACACTTTGATCGAGCTAGGACCGAGCTACACTCTCATTGAACAAGGACGTTTGCAAAGTCTGTATTGAGATCAGATACACATGAGGAGAATCCTGTCACTTCCACATGCTTTTCACACAACCTCTTCCGGCGCCTAACATAACGATGATGGTACCTATGTCTATGGGCAGTCAGGATGCGGGAGGGTCCTGCCCTGACCTCAGCTCGCACAAGGAAGCATGCCTACAAGCCAGCTTTCAACTAGCTGCATTCGTAGGGTACAGAGAACGTAGCAGTACTCTAAGCCAGGGCGTACCCAGAATACCTCTCCACTGCAGCTGGAGACACCATCCAGGTCTGCCTACTCCACTTGCGTCTCACAAGCCTCTGCCAAACGGCTGTGGCGCAGATGTTGGAAACTCATTCTGCCGGCAGTGTGAGACTGTGAGGGACTGAGGGTTAGCTCAACTCTCCGAGGGAAGTTGCTTCTGGACAAGGCGTTCAGCTAGCTTCTCTCGTATGGCACTTAGGATGTAGCACCTGGCTCACACAGGAAATACTAGGAAATCGCTAGATTGAGCTTGGATGCACTAGTCTTGTGGGCCCGGACATTCCCCTTTACCTCTCACAACACTTCAGTCACGCATCGAGCCTAGACCTGTTAGGAGCGAGGTGTACCTGCAGGCAGGATGTGGGAGGGACAGGCCATAAGCTCAACTCTCAGGAGCGTGTATGCCTGGGAGGCAGATGTCTGCTCCCCACTCATACAGGGGAGTTAGAACCTAGCTACACTCTAATTGAACAAGGACGTTGGCAATCGCTGTATTCAACTCAGATTTCCGTCAGGACTGGCCTGACGCTTCCACACACATTTCTCACCACCTCTCCCTGCACCTGACATGAGGATGTTAGCAGCTCCACCCACAGAGGGACCCGTAGCAGGAGGGTCCCTCGTTGAGCTCAACTCTCAAAACGAAGCATGCCCCGAATGCAGCTTTCCACTAGCTGCGTTCTTATGGCCGTGAGAACGTAGCAGCACTGGAAGTCAGGACGTTGCGTGAATACCGCTCCACTGCACCGAGGGACAGCACCATTGAGGCCTGCAGCTTGCCCCTTCGTCCCATGAGCTTCTGACAAACATGTCTAGTGAGGATGTTCGTAACTCCATGTGCAGGCAGTGTGGAAGTGGGAAGGACCGCGAGTCAGCTCATCTCACAGAAGGAAGTTCCCCTGAGAAAGAGCTTGCAACTAGGTACTCAGGGTTGGAAGGTAGTATGTACCACCTCTCTGAGGGACGGAGTCGTCAGAAGTCACTGGATTGAGCTACGAGACACTTGCTTCTCACAAAGCTGGAATCCCGTGTCCAACGAAATCCCTTGGCTGCAAAGGGTACAGGCGGTCAGCATGTGGGAGGTTGAAGCCATAAGCTCAAGCCAAAGGAGTGTGCATGCCTTGGAGACAGCTGTCTGCTAGGCGCGAAATTGACAAGCCGGTCACTTGGTTCTCTCTCTGCTCCTGTCCCGCGTAGAACCAAATGCTGTGCAAGCGAACTGTACAGGCAGTCAGGATGTGGGAGCGATAGGCCATAAGCTCAAGTCTCGGAAGTGTGTATGCTTTGCAGGGAGATGTCTGCTAGACACTGATGGGAGCAACGACCGAGCTACACTCTCATTGAACAAGGACGTTTGCAAAGTCTGTATTGGACTCAGATTCCCTTGAGGAGAGTCCTGTCACTTCCACATGCTTTTCACACAACGTCTTCCGGCACCTAACAAGGATGCTGGGACCTACGTCTACGGGCAGTCAGGATGCGGGAGGGTCCTGCCCTGACCTCAGCTCGCACAAGGAAGCATGCCTACAAGCCAGCTTTCAACTAGCTGCGTTCTTAGGGCACTGAGAACGTAGCAGTACTCTAAGCCAGGAGGTACCCAGAATACCTCTCCACTGCAGCTGGAGACACCCTCCAGGTCTGCTTATTCCACTTGCATCTCACAAGCCTCTGACAAACGGTTCTGGGGCAGATGTTGCAAACTCATTCTGCAGGCAGTGTGCAACTGTGAGGGACTGAGGGTGAGCTCAACTCTCCGAGGGAAGTTGCTTCTGGACAAGGCGTTCAGCTAGCTTCTCTCGTATGGCACTTAGGATGTAGCACCTGGCTCACCCAGGAAATACTAGGAAATCGCTACATTGAGCTGGGATGCACTAGTCTTGTGGGCCGGGACTTTCCACTTACCTCTCACAACACTTCAGTCACGCATCGGGGCTAGGCCTGTTAGGAGCGAGGTGTACCTGCAGGCAGGATGTGGGAGGGACAGTCCGTAAGCTCAACTCTCGGAAGTGTGTATGCTTTGCAGGCAGATGTCTGCCAGACACTTTGATCGAGCTAGGACCGAGCTACACTCTCATTGAACAAGGACGTTTGCAAAGTCTGTATTGAGATCAGATACACATGAGGAGAATCCTGTCACTTCCACATGCTTTTCACACAACCTCTTCCGGCGCCTAACATAACGATGATGGTACCTATGTCTATGGGCAGTCAGGATGCGGGAGGGTCCTGCCCTGACCTCAGCTCGCACAAGGAAGCATGCCTACAAGCCAGCTTTCAACTAGCTGCATTCGTAGGGTACAGAGAACGTAGCAGTACTCTAAGCCAGGGCGTACCCAGAATACCTCTCCACTGCAGCTGGAGACACCATCCAGGTCTGCCTACTCCACTTGCGTCTCACAAGCCTCTGCCAAACGGCTGTGGTGCAGATGTTGGAAACTCATTCTGCCGGCAGTGTGAGACTGTGAGGGACTGAGGGTTAGCTCAACTCTCTGAGGGAAGTTGCTTCTGGACAAGGCGTTCAGCTAGCTTCTCTCGTATGGCACTTAGGATGTAGCACCTGGCTCACACAGGAAATACTAGGAAATCGCTAGATTGAGCTTGGATGCACTAGTCTTGTGGGCCCGGACATTCCCCTTTACCTCTCACAACACTTCAGTCACGCATCGAGCCTAGACCTGTTAGGAGCGAGGTGTACCTGCAGGCAGGATGTGGGAGGGACAGGCCATAAGCTCAACTCTCAGGAGCGTGTATGCCTGGGAGGCAGATGTCTGCTCCCCACTCATACAGGGGAGTTAGAACCTAGCTACACTCTAATTGAACAAGGACGTTGGCAATCGCTGTATTCAACTCAGATTTCCGTCAGGACTGGCCTGACGCTTCCACACACATTTCTCACCACCTCTCCCTGCACCTGACATGAGGATGTTAGCAGCTCCACCCACAGAGGGACCCGTAGCAGGAGGGTCCCTCGTTGAGCTCAACTCTCAAAACGAAGCATGCCCCGAATGCAGCTTTCCACTAGCTGCGTTCTTATGGCCGTGAGAACGTAGCAGCACTGGAAGTCAGGACGTTGCGTGAATACCGCTCCACTGCACCGAGGGACAGCACCATTGAGGCCTGCAGCTTGCCCCTTCGTCCCATGAGCTTCTGACAAACATGTCTAGTGAGGATGTTCGTAACTCCATGTGCAGGCAGTGTGGAAGTGGGAAGGACCGCGAGTCAGCTCATCTCACAGAAGGAAGTTCCCCTGAGAAAGAGCTTGCAACTAGGTACTCAGGGTTGGAAGGTAGTATGTACCACCTCTCTGAGGGACGGAGTCGTCAGAAGTCACTGGATTGAGCTACGAGACACTTGCTTCTCACAAAGCTGGAATCCCGTGTCCAACGAAATCCCTTGGCTGCAAAAGGGTACAGGCGGTCAGCATGTGGGAGGTTGAAGCCATAAGCTCAAGCCAAAGGAGTGTGCATGCCTTGGAGACAGCTGTCTGCTAGGCGCGAAATTGACAAGCCGGTCACTTGGTTCTCTCTCTGCTCCTGTCCCGCGTAGAACCAAATGCTGTGCAAGCGAACTGTACAGGCAGTCAGGATGTGGGAGCGATAGGCCATAAGCTCAAGTCTCGGAAGTGTGTATGCTTTGCAGGGAGATGTCTGCTAGACACTGATGGGAGCAACGACCGAGCTACACTCTCATTGAACAAGGACGTTTGCAAAGTCTGTATTGGACTCAGATTCCCTTGAGGAGAGTCCTGTCACTTCCACATGCTTTTCACACAACGTCTTCCGGCACCTAACAAGGATGCTGGGGCCTACGTCTACGGGCAGTCAGGATGCGGGAGGGTCCTGTCCTGACCTCAGCTCGCACAAGGAAGCATGCCTACAAGCCAGCTTTCAACTAGCTGCGTTCTTAGGGCACTGAGAACGTAGCAGTACTTAGAGTACTGCCAGGAGGTACCCAGAATACCTCTCCACTGCAGCTGGAGACACCATCCAGGTCTGCCTACTCCACTTGCGTCTCACAAGCCTCTGACAAACGGCTGTGGTGCAGATGTTGGAAACTCATTCTGCCGGCAGTGTGAGACTCAACTCTCCGAGGGAAGTTGCTTCTGGACAAGGCGTTCAGCTAGCTTCTCTCGTATGGCACTTAGGATGTAGCACCTGGCTCACCCAGGAAATACTAGGAAATCGCTACATTGAGCTGGGATGCACTAGTCTTGTGGGCCGGGACTTTCCACTTACCTCTCACAATACTTCAGTCACGCATCGGGGCTAGGCCTGTTAGGAGCGAGGTGTACCTGCAGGCAGGATGTGGGAGGGACAGTCCGTAAGCTCAACTCTCGGAAGTGTGTATGCTTTGCAGGCAGATGTCTGCCAGACACTTTGATCGAGCTAGGACCGAGCTACACTCTCATTGAACAAGGACGTTTGCAAAGTCTGTATTGAGATCAGATACACTTGAGGAGAATCCTGTCACTTCCACATGCTTTTCACACAACCTCTTCCGGCGCCTAACATAACGATGATGGTACCTATGTCTATGGGCAGTCAGGATGCGGGAGGGTCCTGCCCTGACCTCAGCTCGCACAAGGAAGCATGCCTACAAGCCAGCTTTCAACTAGCTGCATTCGTAGGGTACAGAGAACGTAGCAGTACTCTAAGCCAGGGCGTACCCAGAATACCTCTCCACTGCAGCTGGAGACACCATCCAGGTCTGCCTACTCCACTTGCGTCTCACAAGCCTCTGCCAAACGGCTGTGGTGCAGATGTTGGAAACTCATTCTGCCGGCAGTGTGAGACTGTGAGGGACTGAGGGTTAGCTCAACTCTCCGAGGGAAGTTGCTTCTGGACAAGGCGTTCAGCTAGCTTCTCTCGTATGGCACTTAGGATGTAGCACCTGGCTCACACAGGAAATACTAGGAAATCGCTAGATTGAGCTTGGATGCACTAGTCTTGTGGGCCCGGACATTCCCCTTTACCTCTCACAACACTTCAGTCACGCATCGAGCCTAGACCTGTTAGGAGCGAGGTGTACCTGCAGGCAGGATGTGGGAGGGACAGGCCATAAGCTCAACTCTCAGGAGCGTGTATGCCTGGGAGGCAGATGTCTGCTCCCCACTCATACAGGGGAGTTAGAACCTAGCTACACTCTAATTGAACAAGGACGTTGGCAATCGCTGTATTCAACTCAGATTTCCGTCAGGACAGGCCTGACGCTTCCACACACATTTCTCACCACCTCTCCCTGCACCTGACATGAGGATGTTAGCAGCTCCACCCACAGAGGGACCCGTAGCAGGAGGGTCCCTCGTTGAGCTCAACTCTCAAAACGAAGCATGCCCCGAATGCAGCTTTCCACTAGCTGCGTTCTTATGGCCGTGAGAACGTAGCAGCACTGGAAGTCAGGACGTTGCGTGAATACCGCTCCACTGCACCGAGGGACAGCACCATTGAGGCCTGCAGCTTGCCCCTTCGTCCCATGAGCTTCTGACAAACATGTCTAGTGAGGATGTTCGTAACTCCATGTGCAGGCAGTGTGGAAGTGGGAAGGACCGCGAGTCAGCTCATCTCACAGAAGGAAGTTCCCCTGAGAAAGAGCTTGCAACTAGGTACTCAGGGTTGGAAGGTAGTATGTACCACCTCTCTGAGGGACGGAGTCGTCAGAAGTCACTGGATTGAGCTACGAGACACTTGCTTCTCACAAAGCTGGAATCCCGTGTCCAACGAAATCCCTTGGCTGCAAAGGGTACAGGCGGTCAGCATGTGGGAGGTTGAAGCCATAAGCTCAAGCCAAAGGAGTGTGCATGCCTTGGAGACAGCTGTCTGCTAGGCGCGAAATTGACAAGCCGGTCACTTGGTTCTCTCTCTGCTCCTGTCCCGCGTAGAACCAAATGCTGTGCAAGCGAACTGTACAGGCAGTCAGGATGTGGGAGCGATAGGCCATAAGCTCAAGTCTCGGAAGTGTGTATGCTTTGCAGGGAGATGTCTGCTAGACACTGATGGGAGCAACGACCGAGCTACACTCTCATTGAACAAGGACGTTTGCAAAGTCTGTATTGGACTCAGATTCCCTTGAGGAGAGTCCTGTCACTTCCACATGCTTTTCACACAACGTCTTCCGGCACCTAACAAGGATGCTGGGACCTACGTCTACGGGCAGTCAGGATGCGGGAGGGTCCTGTCCTGACCTCAGCTCGCACAAGGAAGCATGCCTACAAGCCAGCTTTCAACTAGCTGCGTTCTTAGGGCACTGAGAACGTAGCAGTACTTAGAGTACTGCCAGGAGGTACCCAGAATACCTCTCCACTGGAGCTGGAGACACCATCCAGGTCTGCCTACTCCACTTGCGTCTCACAAGCCTCTGACAAACGGCTGTGGTGCAGATGTTAGAAACTCATTCTGCCGGCAGTGTGAGACTCAACTCTCCGAGGGAAGTTGCTTCTGGACAAGGCGTTCAGCTAGCTTCTCTCGTATGGCACTTAGGATGTAGCACCTGGCTCACCCAGGAAATACTAGGAAATCGCTACATTGAGCTGGGATGCACTAGTCTTGTGGGCCGGGACTTTCCACTTACCTCTCACAACACTTCAGTCACGCATCGGGGCTAGGCCTGTTAGGAGCGAGGTGTACCTGCAGGCAGGATGTGGGAGGGACAGTCCGTAAGCTCAACTCTCGGAAGTGTGTATGCTTTGCAGGCAGATGTCTGCCACTTTGATCGAGCTAGGACCGAGCTACACTCTAATTGGACAAGGACGTTTGCAAAGTCTGTATTGAGATCAGATACACATGAGGAGAATCCTGTCACTTCCACATGCTTTTCACACAACCTCTTCCGGCGCCTAACATAACGATGATGGTACCTATGTCTATGGGCAGTCAGGATGCGGGAGGGTCCTGCCCTGACCTCAGCTCGCACAGGGAAGCATGCCTACAAGCCAGCTTTCAACTAGCTGCATTCGTAGGGTACAGAGAACGTAGCAGTACTCTAAGCCAGGGCGTACCCAGAATACCTCTCCACTGCAGCTGGAGACACCATCCAGGTCTGCCTACTCCACTTGCGTCTCACAAGCCTCTGACAAACGGCTGTGGCGCAGATGTTGGAAACTCATTCTGCCGGCAGTGTGAGACTGTGAGGGACTGAGGGTGAGCTCAACTCTCCGAGGGAAGTTGCTTCTGGACAAGGCGTTCAGCTAGCTTCTCTCGTATGGCACTTAGGATGTAGCACCTGGCTCACACAGGAAGTTCTAGGAAATCGCTAGATTGAACTTGGATGCACTAGTCTTATGGGCCGGGACTTTCCACTTACCTCTCACAACACTTCAGTCACGCATCGGGGCTAGGCCTGTTAGGAGCGAGGTGTACCTGCAGGCAGGATGTGGGAGGGACAGTCCGTAAGCTCAGCTCTCGGAAGTGTGTATGCTTTGCAGGCAGATGTCCGCCAGACACTTTGATCGAGCTAGGACCGAGCTACACTCTCATTGAACAAGGACGTTTGCAAAGTCTGTATTGAGATCAGATACACATGAGGAGAATCCTGTCACTTCCACATGCTTTTCACACAACCTCTTCCGGCGCCTAACATAACGATGATGGTACCTATGTCTATGGGCAGTCAGGATGCGGGAGGGTCCTGCCCTGACCTCAGCTCGAACAAGGAAGCATGCCTACAAGCCAGCTTTCAACTAGCTGCGTTCTTAGGGCACTGAGAACGTAGCAGTACTTAGAGTACTGCCAGGAGGTACCCAGAATACCTCTCCACTGCAGCTGGAGACACCCTCCAGGTCTGCCTACTCCACTTGCGTCTCACAAGCCTCTGACAAACGGCTGTGGTGCAGATGTTGGAAACTCATTCTGCCGGCAGTGTGAGACTGTGAGGGACTGTGGGTGAGCTCAACTCTCCGAGGGAAGTTGCTTCTGGACAAGGCGTTCAGCTAGCTTCTCTCGTATGGCACTTAGGATGTAGCACCTGGCTCACCCAGGAAATACTAGGAAATCGCTAGATTGAGCTTGGATGCACTAGTCTTGTGGGCCGGGACTTTCCACTTACCTCTCACAACACTTCAGTCACGCATCGGGGCTAGGCCTGTTAGGAGCGAGGTGTACCTGCAGGCAGGATGTGGGAGGGACAGTCCGTAAGCTCAACTCTCGGAAGTGTGTATGCTTTGCAGGCAGATGTCCGCCAGACACTTTGATCGAGCTAGGACCGAGCTACACTCTCATTGAACAAGGACGTTTGCAAAGTCTGTATTGAGATCAGATACACATGAGGAGAATCCTGTCACTTCCACATGCTTTTCACACAACCTCTTCCGGCGCCTAACATAACGATGATGGTACCTATGTCTATGGGCAGTCAGGATGCGGGAGGGTCCTGCCCTGACCTCAGCTCGCACAGGGAAGCATGCCTACAAGCCAGCTTTCAACTAGCTGCATTCGTAGGGTACAGAGAACGTAGCAGTACTTTAAGCCAGGGCGTACCCAGAATACCTCTCCACTGCAGCTGGAGACACCATCCAGGTCTGCCTACTCCACTTGCGTCTCACAAGCCTCTGCCAAACGGCTGTGGTGCAGATGTTGGAAACTCATTCTGCCGGCAGTGTGAGACTGTGAGGGACTGAGGGTTAGCTCAACTCTCCGAGGGAAGTTGCTTCTGGACAAGGCGTTCAGCTAGCTTCTCTCGTATGGCACTTAGGATGTAGCACCTGGCTCACACAGGAAATACTAGGAAATCGCTAGATTGAGCTTGGATGCACTAGTCTTGTGGGCCCGGACATTCCCCTTTACCTCTCACAACACTTCAGTCACGCATCGAGCCTAGACCTGTTAGGAGCGAGGTGTACCTGCAGGCAGGATGTGGGAGGGACAGGCCATAAGCTCAACTCTCAGGAGCGTGTATGCCTGGGAGGCAGATGTCTGCTCCCCACTCATACAGGGGAGTTAGAACCTAGCTACACTCTAATTGAACAAGGACGTTGGCAATCGCTGTATTCAACTCAGATTTCCGTCAGGACAGGCCTGACGCTTCCACACACATTTCTCACCACCTCTCCCTGCACCTGACATGAGGATGTTAGCAGCTCCACCCACAGAGGGACCCGTAGCAGGAGGGTCCCTCGTTGAGCTCAACTCTCAAAACGAAGCATGCCCCGAATGCAGCTTTCCACTAGCTGCGTTCTTATGGCCGTGAGAACGTAGCAGCACTGGAAGTCAGGACGTTGCGTGAATACCGCTCCACTGCACCGAGGGACAGCACCATTGAGGCCTGCAGCTTGCCCCTTCGTCCCATGAGCTTCTGACAAACATGTCTAGTGAGGATGTTCGTAACTCCATGTGCAGGCAGTGTGGAAGTGGGAAGGACCGCGAGTCAGCTCATCTCACAGAAGGAAGTTCCCCTGAGAAAGAGCTTGCAACTAGGTACTCAGGGTTGGAAGGTAGTATGTACCACCTCTCTGAGGGACGGAGTCGTCAGAAGTCACTGGATTGAGCTACGAGACACTTGCTTCTCACAAAGCTGGAATCCCGTGTCCAACGAAATCCCTTGGCTGCAAAGGGTACAGGCGGTCAGCATGTGGGAGGTTGAAGCCATAAGCTCAAGCCAAAGGAGTGTGCATGCCTTGGAGACAGCTGTCTGCTAGGCGCGAAATTGACAAGCCGGTCACTTGGTTCTCTCTCTGCTCCTGTCCCGCGTAGAACCAAATGCTGTGCAAGCGAACTGTACAGGCAGTCAGGATGTGGGAGCGATAGGCCATAAGCTCAAGTCTCGGAAGTGTGTATGCTTTGCAGGGAGATGTCTGCTAGACACTGATGGGAGCAACGACCGAGCTACACTCTCATTGAACAAGGACGTTTGCAAAGTCTGTATTGGACTCAGATTCCCTTGAGGAGAGTCCTGTCACTTCCATATGCTTTTCACACAACGTCGTCCGGCACCTAACAAGGATGCTGGGACCTACGTCTACGGGCAGTCAGGATGCGGGAGGGTCCTGCCCTGACCTCAGCTCGCACAAGGAAGCATGCCTACAAGCCAGCTTTCAACTAGCTGCGTTCTTAGGGCACTGAGAACGTAGCAGTACTCTAAGCCAGGAGGTACCCAGAATACCTCTCCACTGGAGCTGGAGACACCCTCCAGGTCTGCTTATTCCACTTGCATCTCACAAGCCTCTGACAAACGGTTCTGGGGCAGATGTTGCAAACTCATTCTGCAGGCAGTGTGCAACTGTGAGGGACTGAGGGTGAGCTCAAATCTCCGAGGGAAGTTGCTTCTGGACAAGGCGTTCAGCTAGCTTCTCTCGTATGGCACTTAGGATGTAGCACCTGGCTCACCCAGGAAATACTAGGAAATCGCTAGATTGAGCTTGGATGCACTAGTCTTGTGGGCCGGGACTTTCCACTTACCTCTCACAACACTTCAGTCACGCATCGGGGCTAGGCCTGTTAGGAGCGAGGTGTACCTGCAGGCAGGATGTGGGAGGGACAGTCCGTAAGCTCAACTCTCGGAAGTGTGTATGCTTTGCAGGCAGATGTCCGCCGGACACTTTGATCGAGCTAGGACCGAGCTACACTCTCATTGAACAAGGACGTTTGCAAAGTCTGTATTGAGATCAGATACACATGAGGAGAATCCTGTCACTTCCACATGCTTTTCACACAACCTCTTCCGGCGCCTAACATAACGATGATGGTACCTATGTCTATGGGCAGTCAGGATGCGGGAGGGTCCTGCCCTGACCTCAGCTCGCACAGGGAAGCATGCCTACAAGCCAGCTTTCAACTAGCTGCATTCGTAGGGTACAGAGAACGTAGCAGTACTCTAAGCCAGGGCGTACCCAGAATACCTCTCCACTGCAGCTGGAGACACCATCCAGGTCTGCCTACTCCACTTGCGTCTCACAAGCCTCTGCCAAACGGCTGTGGTGCAGATGTTGGAAACTCATTCTGCCGGCAGTGTGAGACTGTGAGGGACTGAGGGTTAGCTCAACTCTCCGAGGGAAGTTACTTCTGGACAAGGCGTTCAGCTAGCTTCTCTCGTATGGCACTTAGGATGTAGCACCTGGCTCACACAGGAAATACTAGGAAATCGCTAGATTGAGCTTGGATGCACTAGTCTTGTGGGCCGGGACTTTCCACTTACCTCTCACAACACTTCAGTCACGCATCGGGGCTAGGCCTGTTAGGAGCGAGGTGTACCTGCAGGCAGGATGTGGGAGGGACAGTCCGTAAGCTCAACTCTCGGAAGTGTGTATGCTTTGCAGGCAGATGTCCGCCGGACACTTTGATCGAGCTAGGACCGAGCTACACTCTCATTGAACAAGGACGTTTGCAAAGTCTGTATTGAGATCAGATACACATGAGGAGAATCCTGTCACTTCCACATGCTTTTCACACAACCTCTTCCGGCGCCTAACATAACGATGATGGTACCTATGTCTATGGGCAGTCAGGATGCGGGAGGGTCCTGCCCTGACCTCAGCTCGCACAGGGAAGCATGCCTACAAGCCAGCTTTCAACTAGCTGCATTCGTAGGGTACAGAGAACGTAGCAGTACTTTAAGCCAGGGCGTACCCAGAATACCTCTCCACTGCAGCTGGAGACACCATCCAGGTCTGCCTACTCCACTTGCGTCTCACAAGCCTCTGCCAAACGGCTGTGGTGCAGATGTTGGAAACTCATTCTGCCGGCAGTGTGAGACTGTGAGGGACTGAGGGTTAGCTCAACTCTCCGAGGGAAGTTGCTTCTGGACAAGGCGTTCAGCTAGCTTCTCTCGTATGGCACTTAGGATGTAGCACCTGGCTCACACAGGAAATACTAGGAAATCGCTAGATTGAGCTTGGATGCACTAGTCTTGTGGGCCGGGACTTTCCACTTACCTCTCACAACACTTCAGTCACGCATCGAGCCTAGACCTGTTAGGAGCGAGGTGTACCTGCAGGCAGGATGTGGGAGGGACAGGCCATAAGCTCAACTCTCAGGAGCGTGTATGCCTGGGAGGCAGATGTCTGCTCCCCACTCATACAGGGGAGTTAGAACCTAGCTACACTCTAATTGAACAAGGACGTTGGCAATCGCTGTATTCAACTCAGATTTCCGTCAGGACAGGCCTGACGCTTCCACACACATTTCTCACCACCTCTCCCTGCACCTGACATGAGGATGTTAGCAGCTCCACCCACAGAGGGACCCGTAGCAGGAGGGTCCCTCGTTGAGCTCAACTCTCAAAACGAAGCATGCCCCGAATGCAGCTTTCCACTAGCTGCGTTCTTATGGCCGTGAGAACGTAGCAGCACTGGAAGTCAGGACGTTGCGTGAATACCGCTCCACTGCACCGAGGGACAGCACCATTGAGGCCTGCAGCTTGCCCCTTCGTCCCATGAGCTTCTGACAAACATGTCTAGTGAGGATGTTCGTAACTCCATGTGCAGGCAGTGTGGAAGTGGGAAGGACCGCGAGTCAGCTCATCTCACAGAAGGAAGTTCCCCTGAGAAAGAGCTTGCAACTAGGTACTCAGGGTTGGAAGGTAGTATGTACCACCTCTCTGAGGGACGGAGTCGTCAGAAGTCACTGGATTGAGCTACGAGACACTTGCTTCTCACAAAGCTGGAATCCCGTGTCCAACGAAATCCCTTGGCTGCAAAGGGTACAGGCGGTCAGCATGTGGGAGGTTGAAGCCATAAGCTCAAGCCAAAGGAGTGTGCATGCCTTGGAGACAGCTGTCTGCTAGGCGCGAAATTGACAAGCCGGTCACTTGGTTCTCTCTCTGCTCCTGTCCCGCGTAGAACCAAATGCTGTGCAAGCGAACTGTACAGGCAGTCAGGATGTGGGAGCGATAGGCCATAAGCTCAAGTCTCGGAAGTGTGTATGCTTTGCAGGGAGATGTCTGCTAGACACTGATGGGAGCAACGACCGAGCTACACTCTCATTGAACAAGGACGTTTGCAAAGTCTGTATTGGACTCAGATTCCCTTGAGGAGAGTCCTGTCACTTCCATATGCTTTTCACACAACGTCGTCCGGCACCTAACAAGGATGCTGGGACCTACGTCTACGGGCAGTCAGGATGCGGGAGGGTCCTGCCCTGACCTCAGCTCGCACAAGGAAGCATGCCTACAAGCCAGCTTTCAACTAGCTGCGTTCTTAGGGCACTGAGAACGTAGCAGTACTCTAAGCCAGGAGGTACCCAGAATACCTCTCCACTGGAGCTGGAGACACCCTCCAGGTCTGCTTATTCCAATTGCATCTCACAAGCCTCTGACAAACGGTTCTGGGGCAGATGTTGCAAACTCATTCTGCAGGCAGTGTGCAACTGTGAGGGACTGAGGGTGAGCTCAAATCTCCGAGGGAAGTTGCTTCTGGACAAGGCGTTCAGCTAGCTTCTCTCGTATGGCACTTAGGATGTAGCACCTGGCTCACCCAGGAAATACTAGGAAATCGCTAGATTGAGCTTGGATGCACTAGTCTTGTGGGCCGGGACTTTCCACTTACCTCTCACAACACTTCAGTCACGCATCGGGGCTAGGCCTGTTAGGAGCGAGGTGTACCTGCAGGCAGGATGTGGGAGGGACAGTCCGTAAGCTCAACTCTCGGAAGTGTGTATGCTTTGCAGGCAGATGTCCGCCAGACACTTTGATCGAGCTAGGACCGAGCTACACTCTCATTGAACAAGGACGTTTGCAAAGTCTGTATTGAGATCAGATACACATGAGGAGAATCCTGTCACTTCCACATGCTTTTCACACAACCTCTTCCGGCGCCTAACATAACGATGATGGTACCTATGTCTATGGGCAGTCAGGATGCGGGAGGGTCCTGCCCTGACCTCAGCTCGCACAGGGAAGCATGCCTACAAGCCAGCTTTCAACTAGCTGCATTCGTAGGGTACAGAGAACGTAGCAGTACTTTAAGCCAGGGCGTACCCAGAATACCTCTCCACTGCAGCTGGAGACACCATCCAGGTCTGTCTACTCCACTTGCGTCTCACAAGCCTCTGCCAAACGGCTGTGGTGCAGATGTTGGAAACTCATTCTGCCGGCAGTGTGAGACTGTGAGGGACTGAGGGTTAGCTCAACTCTCCGAGGGAAGTTGCTTCTGGACAAGGCGTTCAGCTAGCTTCTCTCGTATGGCACTTAGGATGTAGCACCTGGCTCACACAGGAAATACTAGGAAATCGCTAGATTGAGCTTGGATGCACTAGTCTTGTGGGCCGGGACTTTCCACTTACCTCTCACAACACTTCAGTCACGCATCGAGCCTAGACCTGTTAGGAGCGAGGTGTACCTGCAGGCAGGATGTGGGAGGGACAGGCCATAAGCTCAACTCTCAGGAGCGTGTATGCCTGGGAGGCAGATGTCTGCTCCCCACTCATACAGGGGAGTTAGAACCTAGCTACACTCTAATTGAACAAGGACGTTGGCAATCGCTGTATTCAACTCAGATTTCCGTCAGGACAGGCCTGACGCTTCCACACACATTTCTCACCACCTCTCCCTGCACCTGACATGAGGATGTTAGCAGCTCCACCCACAGAGGGACCCGTAGCAGGAGGGTCCCTCGTTGAGCTCAACTCTCAAAACGAAGCATGCCCCGAATGCAGCTTTCCACTAGCTGCGTTCTTATGGCCGTGAGAACGTAGCAGCACTGGAAGTCAGGACGTTGCGTGAATACCGCTCCACTGCACCGAGGGACAGCACCATTGAGGCCTGCAGCTTGCCCCTTCGTCCCATGAGCTTCTGACAAACATGTCTAGTGAGGATGTTCGTAACTCCATGTGCAGGCAGTGTGGAAGTGGGAAGGACCGCGAGTCAGCTCATCTCACAGAAGGAAGTTCCCCTGAGAAAGAGCTTGCAACTAGGTACTCAGGGTTGGAAGGTAGTATGTACCACCTCTCTGAGGGACGGAGTCGTCAGAAGTCACTGGATTGAGCTACGAGACACTTGCTTCTCACAAAGCTGGAATCCCGTGTCCAACGAAATCCCTTGGCTGCAAAGGGTACAGGCGGTCAGCATGTGGGAGGTTGAAGCCATAAGCTCAAGCCAAAGGAGTGTGCATGCCTTGGAGACAGCTGTCTGCTAGGCGCGAAATTGACAAGCCGGTCACTTGGTTCTCTCTCTGCTCCTGTCCCGCGTAGAACCAAATGCTGTGCAAGCGAACTGTACAGGCAGTCAGGATGTGGGAGCGATAGGCCATAAGCTCAAGTCTCGGAAGTGTGTATGCTTTGCAGGGAGATGTCTGCTAGACACTGATGGGAGCAACGACCGAGCTACACTCTCATTGAACAAGGACGTTTGCAAAGTCTGTATTGGACTCAGATTCCCTTGAGGAGAGTCCTGTCACTTCCATATGCTTTTCACACAAAGTCGTCCGGCACCTAACAAGGATGCTGGGACCTACGTCTACGGGCAGTCAGGATGCGGGAGGGTCCTGCCCTGACCTCAGCTCGCACAAGGAAGCATGCCTACAAGCCAGCTTTCAACTAGCTGCGTTCTTAGGGCACTGAGAACGTAGCAGTACTCTAAGCCAGGAGGTACCCAGAATACCTCTCCACTGGAGCTGGAGACACCCTCCAGGTCTGCTTATTCCACTTGCATCTCACAAGCCTCTGACAAACGGTTCTGGGGCAGATGTTGCAAACTCATTCTGCAGGCAGTGTGCAACTGTGAGGGACTGAGGGTGAGCTCAAATCTCCGAGGGAAGTTGCTTCTGGACAAGGCGTTCAGCTAGCTTCTCTCGTATGGCACTTAGGATGTAGCACCTGGCTCACCCAGGAAATACTAGGAAATCGCTACATTGAGCTGGGATGCACTAGTCTTGTGGGCCGGGACTTTCCACTTACCTCTCACAACACTTCAGTCACGCATCGGGGCTAGGCCTGTTAGGAGCGAGGTGTACCTGCAGGCAGGATGTGGGAGGGACAGTCCGTAAGCTCAACTCTCGGAAGTGTGTATGCTTTGCAGGCAGATGTCCGCCGGACACTTTGATCGAGCTAGGACCGAGCTACACTCTCATTGAACAAGGACGTTTGCAAAGTCTGTATTGAGATCAGATACACATGAGGAGAATCCTGTCACTTCCACATGCTTTTCACACAACCTCTTCCGGCGCCTAACATAACGATGATGGTACCTATGTCTATGGGCAGTCAGGATGCGGGAGGGTCCTGCCCTGACCTCAGCTCGCACAGGGAAGCATGCCTACAAGCCAGCTTTCAACTAGCTGCATTCGTAGGGTACAGAGAACGTAGCAGTACTCTAAGCCAGGGCGTACCCAGAATACCTCTCCACTGCAGCTGGAGACACCATCCAGGTCTGCCTACTCCACTTGCGTCTCACAAGCCTCTGCCAAACGGCTGTGGTGCAGATGTTGGAAACTCATTCTGCCGGCAGTGTGAGACTGTGAGGGACTGAGGGTTAGCTCAACTCTCCGAGGGAAGTTACTTCTGGACAAGGCGTTCAGCTAGCTTCTCTCGTATGGCACTTAGGATGTAGCACCTGGCTCACACAGGAAATACTAGGAAATCGCTAGATTGAGCTTGGATGCACTAGTCTTGTGGGCCGGGACTTTCCACTTACCTCTCACAACACTTCAGTCACGCATCGAGCCTAGACCTGTTAGGAGCGAGGTGTACCTGCAGGCAGGATGTGGGAGGGACAGGCCATAAGCTCAACTCTCAGGAGCGTGTATGCCTGGGAGGCAGATGTCTGCTCCCCACTCATACAGGGGAGTTAGAACCTAGCTACACTCTAATTGAACAAGGACGTTGGCAATCGCTGTATTCAACTCAGATTTCCGTCAGGACAGGCCTGAGGCTTCCACACGCATTTCTCACAACCTCTCCCTGCACCTGACATGAGGATGTTAGCAGCTCCACCCACAGAGGGACCCGAGGCAGGAGTTTCCCTCGTTGAGCTCAACTCTCAAAACGAAGCATGCCCCGAATGCAGCTTTCCACTAGCTGCGTTCTTATGGCCGTGAGAACGTAGCAGCACTGGAAGTCAGGACGTTGCGTGAATACCGCTCCACTGCACCGAGGGACAGCACCATTGAGGCCTGCAGCTTGCCCCTTCGTCCCATGAGCTTCTGACAAACATGTCTAGTGAGGATGTTCGTAACTCCATGTTCAGGCAGTGCGGAAGTGGGAAGAACCGCGAGACAGCTCATCTCACAGAAGGAAGTTCCCCTGAGAGAGAGCTTGCAACTAGGTACTCAGGGTTGGAAGTTAGTATGTACCACCCTTCTGAGGAAGGAAGTCGTCAGAAGTCACTAGATTGAGCTAAGAGAGACTTGCGTCTCACAAAGCTTGAATCCCGTGTCCAACGAAATCCCTTGGCTGCAAAAGGTACAGGCGGTCAGCATGTGGGAGGTTGAAGCCATAAGCTTTAAAAAAATAAAGATTTATACTTTAAAAAAAATAAAGAATTATGAAGGGGTAATAAAAACATGAAAGCATTTTTAAAATTATACAAAAACTTTACACTATCACCACAGATCAGTAGTCAGTATCAATTTTATTCTGTATTTTTACTTCTCTAGATTAAACAAAAAAGTCAAATAGTATATAACTCATTCTCTTCTTCTATTTTGGAAATTATATTTTACAAAACAAAAAGCCTATTTGTTTTAAATTTTTATTTATTTATGATAGTCACACAGAGAGAGAGAGAGAGGCAGAGACACAGGCAGAGGGAGAAGCAGGCTCCATGCAGGGAGCCCGACGTGGGACTCGATCCCGGGACTCCAGGATCACGCCCTGGGCCAAAGGCAAGCGCCAAACCACTGCGCCACCCAGGGATCCCCAAAAAGCCTATTATAAAAAAATTAAATAAGCTCAATTGAGACTGAAAAGACAGAGTCTTCTGGCTATTAAACTGACAATAATTAAAATGCATAATATTCTGTCTTAGTAGAATTTTTGATGGACGTATAATCAATGTATAGGTTGTAGAATGAACATTGGTTCATTATTAAAATCATTCAAGAGATCATACTCTAATGTCTAACAATGTTTCATTTTTCACTGACCAATCTACTATGAAGATTTTGTTTGTACACAAGAAAAGGCAGATGGCCACCTGTTCCATCCATTTGTGGCGATCACATTATCAGGGTAATAGCCAGAAGAGGTAAATAGCTGCAGGGTATTATTTTTAAGACTGAAAGGAGCCTTAGCCTCCATAGGGCCCCATGGAGAAATGTGCCTCAAGAAAAAGCCAAGTAATCCTTCATATGCCAACTTAATAAAAAATAATAAACAAAACAAAACAAAACATCCAGCCAATATTTACTCCTTAATATTTTTTTTCTATCTTTAATTTTTGGTAGTTAGTGTTTTTAGAGGACAGAATTTTCATTTCATTTCATTAATCTTTTTCTTTCCTTTTTCAATACCCTACCCTTCGCAGGTTCTAAGCTGATGTATTCTACACATTCCCTTGTTAGGTCACCAGAGGAAGTAAGCCCTAAGTGACAGGACTAGCTCACTGGCACACACACTTCACAGTCTTTCTTCAGCATCTCGTTCCCTCTAGTTCTTCATTTCATTTCCTGAAGACACTTTCCAATAAGCTACCCACTCCTAAACCCCTGTCTTAACTTGTTTTTTGGACTAGCCCATTTAAGATATGAAGACTGGTTTTTGCCATGAATTTTAAGTATTTTTAAGACATCCAAATGGAAATATTACATGGGCCATTCAATAACTTCTGAACCAAGGCATGAATTAAATCCCTCCCAGAACCTAGAGAGAGACTGCACAGAGAAAATAGCCAAGCACTGGCTTTCATGAAATGAAGAAATTTGTCAAGATAACCACAGAGAATGGCTAAAGAAAGTTACAGAGTAACTACAAATAAGAAGAGTTTAGCAAAGCAGAGTACAGGACATTTTTGCGGTTCCCAGTAGTTAAATAAAATAATGACTAAAAATATCTTTATTGTATTTAAGACACATGAAAGTTACTTGTATTACTAGAATGATGAGCAGAGGTCACCCAGAGTTGTTTTGGTGGGAGATGAAACAGTAAATAAGTAAACTCTTAGGGAAAAAAGTCTTATCTCCCTTTGTTGATCCTATATGCTTCCTGTTCAACTGGTTAGGTTTGGCTCTTTCTTCCTTTATTTTCACATCTCTCTCCACACATCTGTCTCCTATTCAGCTCCACATACCCTAATCTTCTTCATCAATATTTGGAGAGACCATTGATTTAGGACAGATTCCATGATGGGTATGTTGTTTCATTTCAGTTCCACCATCTACCTGCGAAGTGAGGTGGCATTCCTAGTTTTATAGACAGGTCAGTTATGGATAGATAGGTAAATTATACCTAAATAGAAGACCTAGCAATTAAAATCAAATACTTTTTCGCCTCCAAAACTTTGTTTTTCCAAAATACTATATTATGTGATTTTCTACCAGCTTACTGTTTTCAACATTAATATTTGAAATGACAGTGATCAGACACATGTTTGGGGAATCATAATTCAAGCTGAGGCTTAATGGTTACTATGTCTTAATTTGCTTTCCAGTTGTAGGCAAAACCTTAAACCAGAGAAATGGACATTGAATTGTTAGAATTTACTTTGGCAGGCATATCAGGGAGAAATTATGGTGACCAAGTCTTCCAACCAGAAGTCTAGCTTTGCTCTGGAGATTGTGATTATCCACTATGGTCTCAACTCATAAGGAAGCTTTTATTAGAAAGTGGTGGCTCATATGTTCATAGGGTAGGTTTTGAAACAAGAATTGAAAGGATAGACACAATAAAAGGTGAAACTTGTTTCTTACATAGTGCTGTGTGCACCTAATTTCAGAGTTATTGCTCTATCTGTATCTAGTGTAGGATTTGAATAAGGGCCATATCTAACCAAAGTAAGAGATGAATAAATAACCATATAAACAGTTACATATTTCCACTCATTACATATTTGAAATTCAATATGTTTTTAGGGTTAAAGACTACACAAATCATTATTTTTTTAAGATTGCATCTATTTATTTGAGAGAGAAAGACACAGAGATAGCAACAGAGAGCAGGAGTCAAGCTGGAGAAGCAGGATTTCTGCTGAGCAGGGAGCCTGATGCAGGGCTCAAATCCAGGACCAAGGGATCATGACTTGAACCAAAGGCAGACGCTTAACAGACTGAGCCACCCAGGTACCCTCCAAAATGGTTAATTTTAATTGAAATTATTTCTAAGAAGTAGTATTTACTTACACTGAAATTCACATTAAAAGGCCAATTCATCTAATTCCAAGATGCAGAACAATTTATTGAATTTAGGATTCTCTACTCATGACTCTTTGAATGCCCTGCAACTATTCTTATTTTAATATTTCTCTCACCTTTTACCTTTTCTTAAATCAGCCATATTTCTTTTCCTATGGTAATGTTCTAAATTAAAACCTGAGAATCATGGCATCCAAAACACCACACTAATAAAAAAGAATTTGATCTTAGTTATACAGTGCATATATTTTCTGATTGTCAAACTAGTTTTCACTGCTAGCTATAATCATTTTTAAAGCAGACTATTCAAATGTAGAAGTGAGAAGATTATATTCATAACTTACCTTATGGCATCTTTTAGGTAACCTAAACAGCACTTTTTAAATTGGGAAATTGACAGAATCTTAAACATATTTAAATAGTTTGCAAAGATTCTCTTAGCTTAAAAAATGAAAATATCCAAAATATTAACAAGCAGTTTTTCAATGAATAATAAATAGATAGATGTTTGCAAATAAACAGGATCAACAAGAATGAGCCTAAAATGCAAAGTTTCATATGAAGAGAGGATTTCCCAGGAGAAACTAAGATAACAATCCAATTAAGGTGTTACGTATATAAATTAGAAACTGCAATTTAAGTTGCCATAATAAGGAAGAAATCCAAAAGCAAAATAATATATTTCTTGTTTTATTTCAAAGAAGTCAAACGATAAGTTGTCAAAGGTGTAGGTAAGCTTCAAATGATCAGGAGCTGAAGAGAATCAGTTTGTAAAATATATTTAATGATGGATGACTTCTGAATGTTAGCAGAAAGCCATATCATCACTTCACAATTAAAAATTCATTAGAACTTGTGAGACCAGGATAATATTTAGTAAACAGAAGCAGCATGTGAGAAATCTGAATGAGTATAGGAGCTTAATAGAATCATCAGTCCTCAAACTAATTTACCTCAAAATAACAATTTGTGAATATTCATAGTCTTACAACTGACTAAAGTATAAAATTAGGAATCTTGTTCCAAATGTTATTAGCATTATACAATTTATTTCAATGATGTGCCATAGTATTAGTTAAAACTAAATTGTTTGAAGTGAAAGAAAATATTCAAGTTCAAATGCTATATTTAAGTTGAATATTCAATTTCAAATTTTAGTTCTACCCCATATAAGTAGACTTTTTCAGTGTCACTAAACAGATGTAATCTCTCTTCCAAACTCTTAAACTACTTCGTATAAATTATGGCACTTATGTATACTTAGGCAGTATCCCATTAAAGACTAGATGATCATTAAACTTTTATTTTTGCAACTCTCAGAAATTGAACAATAGTCTTTTGAACATACCAAAGAATTTTGAAATGTTGAATAAATTGCACACAGGAACAGATAATCTCAGTGAAGAGAATGACACACTCAAAACAAATATTTTATCCCTCTTGTTTTAATGACTTGAGAAGAAGAACTAGAGGCATGCATGGCAAATACAAACCTCACCCATTATTTCGTGATTTGCACAGAATGTTCAAAAACATTTGATTTTGTTGCTTGTATTTAATTCTTAGGATACTCGACATAGAAACTGAATTCCTATTCTTTCTAAAAAAAAAACCAGAAGATTTGGCCACGTTGACCCACATTTCACAGAACAGTATGTTATATCTGAGTTCAGGTACCCTTTTTTGATAGAACAAAGGTTTGATTTTTGACCTACTAGCTAATTTCTTTAATTTACCCTATAGTCCTGCCTGGACCCACATCTCTGCTATGGTTTTTGTTTATAGAAGGATCAAAACCGAACTATTCAAAAATTAGCAATGATATATTTCCTAATACCTCTTCTTATTTAAGTCACATAGTTAGGTTTTAAAAAAATACACATATTAAATTATTTAAATATTCAAAAGGTTATTTTTAACACATTGCCAAGGACTGAAAAAAGAGCCGCATGCTAGAATCAAGTGATATTGTCAGTTACTTAGATGTTTTAATAAAGGCATAGCATTTCCATAAGTTTTTAGGTATTATTTTACTGAAGAAATAGTGGAATATAATCTTTGAAGTTTTTGTCTTTGTCTCAGAGGCCACCTGTTTGTGACTTTACAAAAGTCTTTTTTTTTTTTTTAATTTTTTTATTTATTTATGATAGTCACAGAGAGAGAGAGAGAGGCAGAGACACAGGCGGAGGGAGAAGCAGGCTCCATGCACCGGGAGCCTGATGTGGGATTCGATCCCGGGTCTCCAGGATCGCGCCCTGGGCCAAAGGCAGGCGCCAAACCGCTGCGCCACCCAGGGATCCCAGACTTTACAAAAGTCTTAAACCACAATGTTCCTCATTTTAGTAATAACTTTTACCATAAGATATACTATTATACATTCATAAAAAACAGCCCTCAAGTGTATGCTTTTTAATGATGACTTTTGCAATCATTTGAACAATTATCTGGAAGTTTACTACAGTTTTTCTGTTCATATTTCTTCAGTTTATATGAATTTTATTATTTTTTTTTGAAAGTGATTAATTTATGGGGGAGGGTCAGGATTCTCCAAGGTTTTCCTTTATTTCTTTTATTTATCCTTTGCATTATATATTATTGTCTCCCAGAAAAACAAGCAGCATTCCCATTACTCACTAAAACAGTTTACAAATACTCCAGTAGTGTTGTTAACATGACTTTAGCTCTTTCGCTAAAGAGCTAAATCAAACTGATAATCTATCAAACTGATAGTCCCTGTTAGCCACTACACCCACAAGTTATTGACAATGAGGCACTTTTCCGGAAGTGAAATCCACAGCACTTCTTATCTACTATAGCTCTGTTAGCTTAATAGCGAGGAAAGAGAAACAAAAATATCCCCTCAGTTAAATTTTACTCCAGAAGGAAAGTCTCAATGGATTAAAAATAATAATAAAAAAGCACTCTAAAGAAAATGTGATTAAAGTATTATAAACAAGTGTTCACTAGTAAATTTTCAAAAAAGAAGAGTTTACTTGTCCTAAAAAACAAAACTCAAAATTAACATAGTAGAACACAAATGATAATGACACTAACTGGCAATTACTTGAACCCTGCTCATGTTTGTGATAAAGTGTTTTGTTGTTGTTAATAAGATCTAAACAGGTAAATTAAATATTTGAACAGTTTCTTCCAGACTTCGTACAGATTCTGTATTTCATCTGTTAATTCACTCTTCCTATTTGAAGCATTAGGAACTTGAGAACCAAAACACCACCTGTGGTTCCATTTTATTCCTAACTCATCTCTCACTCAAGATTTTAAAGACTGAATCAAAAGGAGGCTCTTAAGGTGAATGTCCTCATTGTCATTCCAGAAAAATAATATGGTATTATCTCCTTGTGATGTGGTTCACATCTTTAATAATGCTAAACCCAACTTACTCCTTTATTTTTTTCCGACGTCTTAAATGCTTAGCAGGGAGATAGAGTAGGAACCTCATATCTGATTGGCATACTTTCTGTTTTGCTCAAGAAATGCAATTTAATTAACCATGGGCATTCTTCATTTTTTGCTTTATATTACATCCAGCTATCTTGCTGAATATTCTCAAGTGTAATCATAATCTCTTAGATAATTATTAATGGGTGTTTTCTTCAAAATAAAATAAGCTTATCTTTCAGTTAAGTATGTATAAAATGATAGGGATTTTAAAAATGTCCCTTATAACACAAAAGCCAACTTATCCTACATTTGGAAAATATCAACATTAATAATTTAAGTATCTTAATTATCTATAAATATTACATCTAAAATTAATAGCAAACAACTGTAAATACCATGTCATATATAGTTTTCCGAGTTTTTTTTTTCAAACTCTCTAACTTAAGACTGTGTCAAAAACGGGCTTGAAAGAAAATAAAAACCTGAGTAAATTGTTTGTAACTTTAGGTAGAGTAAGACAACTATTTTACACATTAATAGTCATGTAAACAGAGTCCAAGCTACAGCTTTAAAATAAGTGCATTCCTTGTTATTAACCAGTGAACTTTCAGCTAACCAGTAAAGTGCCCAAATGTTGCTATTCCTTTAAAAATCATTATTAGGAGTTTTCTGTCTGTGTTCAATGGCTTTTAATTCAACATGAGATACAGTTAGTTTTTAATAAAAGAATAGACATAGAAGTTAAGAATCATATTTACATGTCCTTAAAGTAATACATTTATTATTGTAACCATTTATTGTGTAGCTAACAGAAATCTTACAGAGTTAGAGTTGTGAATCATTTTGAGAATATAAAAACTTAACCAAATATTTCAATGTCAGAAAGCTAAAAAATTTATAGATATTAATATAAATGTAAAAATATTAGAAGACAACTAGAAGGCAATCCAGTATGGTAAAAATCTCAGAATTGGTTATACTTCTCATTTCAAAGATCTGCTTTATTAATAGAGCCCAAAATGTTCTGTTTTTTAAGCTAAAATCTCAAGAGATTGAAAATTTTTCCTTAGAAATATAAGAAACATAGGGAGACTGCAAGGGAAAATAAGTAAAAAAGTTCTCCTTTTCCCGATGGCAGAAATATCTTAAATTATTTTAAGAGCCCTTAAAAAATTTCATCTGAATATTAAATACATATTTTTTCTAAAAATATGTCATTTATTTTATTTATTTTTCATGGTCGTACATAATATATTCATTTTTTTGTTCCTGTTATCTTTTTAAGTTTTTATCTAGATAGTTGACATGCAGTGTAATAGTAGTTTCAGTTGTACAATATAGTGATTCAACACTTCCATACAACACCTGATGCTCATCACAAGTGCCCTCCTTAATCCGCATCACCTATTTAACTCATCCCCCTCTCCCCTCCCCTCTGGTAACCATCAGTTTGTTCTCTATATGAAGAATCTGTTTCTTGGTTTGCCTCTGACTCCTCCCCACCTCTGCTCATTTGTTTTATTAAAATTCCACTTACGGGTGAAATCATATGGTATTTGTCTTTCTCTGACTGATTTATTTTGCTTAGCATAATAGCCTCAGCACCATCCACATATTTGCAAATTTCATTCTTTCCTATGGCTGATTTATATTCCATTGTGTATACATATTAATACTTTTTCTTTATCCATTCATCAGTCCATAGACACTTGCACTGTTTCCATACTTTGGCTATTGGAGATAATACGACTATAAACATCAGGGTGCATGTATCCCTTTGTATTAGTAATTTTGTATTCTTTGGGTAAATACCTGGTAGCCTAGTTGCTAGATCATAGGATAATTCTATTTTTTTTTTTTTTTACTTTTTGAGGAACCTCTATACTATTTTCCACAGTAAGTGCACCAATTTGTATTTCTACCAACAGTGCAGGAGGGTTCCCCATTTCTACACATAGTGTTTCTTGAGTTGTTGATTTTTGCCATTCTCAGTGGTATGAGGTGATATGCCATTTTTAGTTTTGATTTGTATTTCCCTGTATAAGAATGATATTGAAGAGCTTTTCGTGTGTCTATTGGCCATCTGAATGTCTTTTGGAAAATATCTATTCATGTCTCCTACCCATTTTTTTATTGGATTATTCAGTTTTGGGTTTTGAGTTCTAGAACTTCCTAATATATTTTGGATACTAAGTCTTCATCAGATAAGTCATTTACAAATATGTTCCCCCATTCTGTAGGTTGCCTTTTAGTTTTTTCAATCATTTCCATTACTGTGAAAAGGTTTTTTTTAATTTAATTTTTTTTTAATTTTTATTTATTTATGATAGTCAGAGAGAGAGAGAGAGAGAGGCAGAGACACAGACAGAGGGAGAAGCAGGCTCCATGCACTGGGAGCCCGACGTGGGATTCGATCCCAGGTCTCCAGGATCACGCCCTGGGCCAAAGGCAGGCGCCAAACCGCTGCGCCACCCAGGGATCCCTTTTTAATTTAATTTAATGCCTCAATAGTTCATTTTTTGTTTTTGCTTCTCCTGCCTCTAGGAATAATTTGCTATGGCTAATGTCAAAGAGGTTACTAGGTTCTCCTCAAACATTTTTATGATTTCAGGTCTCACATTTAGCTCTTTCACCCATTCAGAATTTTTTTTGTGTTTGGTATAAAAAAGTGGTCTAGTTTCATTCTCTTGTATGTTGCTGTTCAGTTTTCCCAACATCATTTGTTGAAGATACTATTTTCCACTGGATATATTTCCTGCTTTGTCAAATATTAATTGACCATATATTTGGTGGGTTCATTTCTGGGTTTTCTATTCTATTGCATTGATCTATGTGTCTATTTTTAAGCCAGTACATACCACTTGGCTGCTTTGATCACCAGAGCCATGTAATATAACTTGATATCCAGAATTGTGATACCTTCAGCTTTGCTTTGCTTTTTCAAAGTTTCTTTGGATATTCAAGGTCTTTTGTGGTTCCATACAAATTTTAGGACTGTTTGTGCTAGTTCTGTGAAAATGCTGTTTGTATAGAGTATCGTGTCATCTGCAAATAGTGAAAGTTTGACTTCTTCCTTGCCCATTTGGATGCCTTTTATTTTTGTTGTTGTTGTTGTTGTCTGATTGCTGAGGCTAGGATTTCCAGGACTGTGTTAAATAACACTAGTGAGAGGGGACATCCCTGTCTTGTTCCTGACCAAAGAGGAAAGCTCTCAGTTGTTGCCTATTGTGGATGATAATAGCTGTGGTTTTTAACATATGGCCTTTATATTGTTGAAGCACGTTTCTTCTCAGCCTACCTTGGTGAGGGTTTTCAATCATGAACGGATTTTGTACTTTGTCAGATGCTTTTTCTGCGTCTGTTGAAATGATCACATGGTTCTTATCCTTTCTTTTATTAATGTGGTGTATCACCCTGATTGATTTGTGAATATTGACCCAACCGTGCAACCCAGGAATAAATCCCACTTGATTATGATGAGTGATTTTTTTAACGTATTGTTTTGGATCCGGTTTGCTAGTATTTTATTGGGAACTTTTGCATCCGTGTTCATCAGGGATATTAGCCTGTAGTTCTCTTTTTTATTAGAATCTTTATCTGGTTTTGGTATCAGGATAATACCGGCCTCATAGAATGAATCTGGAAGTTTTTCTCCCTTTTCTTTCTTTTTTTTTTTTTTTTTTGGAAAAGATTGAGAAGAATAGGTCTTAACTCTTGTTTAAATGTTTGGTAATTTTTGCCTGAGAAACCATCTGGCCTTGGACTTTTGTTTGTTGGGAGTGTTTTGATCATGGATTCAATTTCTTTGCTGGTTAGCAGTCTGTTCAAGTTTTCTAGGCATTTGTCCATTTCTTCTAGGTTGTCCAATATGTTGACATGTAGTTTTTCATAATATTTTCTCATAATTGTTTGTATTTCTGTGGTGTTGGTTATTTTTTTTCCTCTTTCAGTTGTGATTTTATTTTTTGTGGTTCTTTCTTTTTTTTTTTTTTTCTTTTAGGTAAGTCTGGCAAAAAATTTATCAATTTTAATATTTTTTTCAACTTTCATAATTATTTCAATGAACCAGCTTCTGGATTCACTGATTTGGTCCATTGATTTTTAAATTCCTATATCACTTATTTCTGCTCTACTCTTTATTATTTCTTGCCCTCTTGTTGGCTTTAGGCTTCATGTGTTGTTATCGTCCTAGCTCCTTTAGGTGTTATGTTAGGTTGATTATTTGAGAATTTTCTTGCTTCTTGAGGATGGCCTGTATTGCTATGAACTTCCCTCTTAAGATCTTTTTTTCTGTAACAAAAAGATTTTTGACATTGTGTTTTTATTTCCATTTGTTTCCATGCATTTTTAAATTTCCTCTTTGATTTTCTGGTTGACTCATTCATTTTTAGTAGCATGGGGGTTACCCTCCATGTATTTGTGGCCTTTCCAAGTTGTTTTGTGTGTGTGTGTGTGTGTGTGTGTGTGTGTGTCTGTGTGTGGTTGACTTCTACTTTCATGACATTGTGGTTAGAAAATGTGCAGGTATGATTTCAATCTTCATGCTACATAACAGTGCTTACATGTGGATTACTTCAACTTTTGCTACATGATGCTGCTATTCATATCATTTAAAATGTATATGTTGAAAGTGAAGTTTTATGTGTAGATTTGCATAATTAATGTCTAGAAAAAATACACAAATATTAGAATTAAGAACATTTATATTTATTTTCTATGATTATTTCTAAGTAAGTTCTAACACACAAAATAATAAAAATTGAGCTTCAGTAATTTACAGTTTAGATGTATGTCACATTTATCTTAACACACTGAAACTATAATTGCAAATAATTGGACTTCCAATACACAAGTAAATGAAATTGCTGAACCAAAAGGAAATTAGCATTGATTGCACTTTGAGTAAACTGAACAGATTTGGTAGTTCTGATTTATTGAGGTAGGGACTAGTCCTAAGCCCATTAACACAAATGTTTAATTAAAGTGCTGTAATTTTTAGGAACAAATGCAAGAAGAGGAAACAGCTATAAAAAGACTCTTTTCTTTTGGTAATGAAAATCAATATGAAAATTGCAAGAGTAGCACTCTCAAATTAATGCCAGGCAACTAGAAGAAAATTAAATATAAAAATTAGATTTTGATAGACCATAATGAATGTGAGAGAAACTACATGATTTCTATATTGATATTTGTTTAGCTTTTATACCTAGACTTAATATTTTAAGTAACAGTGAATAATTTCTTGGAAGAACTCTGTAAAATGGGGATACCATTTGCTTACTTCCTTAAATAATTAACTCTGCATCTTTATATGATATTTACCCTGTCAACACAACATAAAATTATATTATGCTCATGGGTATCTAACATTTCCAGCAAAAGAGCATCTATTAATCTCAACAAAGATAATTTACACAAATCTCCATATCATTTTGTCTACACGCAACAAAGTTTTGTTACAATTGTGTTTTGCGGTCCTCCATTAATAAGTCATTCCACTAAAAAGATCATTAAACAAACAAAAAGAACATCTGCTTTCATTCTTTAAGTCAATTCTATTTTATGACAAGTGTTTACAAGACAAATATAGTTCAGATTAATTAGTTGTATAGGTGAGAAATGTATTCAGCCTGTTACTATATTTCTCATGATATAAGTTTTAATGAATTAATCACTCATTTAAACTTCACTGCTTCCAACCTGAATAAAACCACTGAGGCTGTCACTGAGAGTAATTCTCACTGAATTTACAAGTGGCCAGTATAGCCTTCTTAGCAGAACCTATTTTGAATTATCCAAATTGATGAAACCAAAGTGAAGCCAACAAAAAGAATGAAAGAAATTACCATGTAGTATCCAAGCTAATTAAGACCAATCAGCTATGACTTTTGACTAGAAATCCATTTGTGTCCATAATTTACTTGAATTCAGATTATTATTAACATTGCTTCTGTTGCTATTATTCTTACTCATTCCCATCTTCCTTTTCTTTTTCCTCAACATCCTCTTCCTCTTCCTGATCCTATTGGTGTTCTTCATATTAGTGCTGTTGCTACTGGCAGTACTATAATTATTGCTACCGCATGCCATAGCAAACAATCATTTTTACATCTCTATTTGCATAGAATTTATTGAGATTTGGATTGATTGCTACTCACTGACTGGCATTTATTCCTTATTTATAATATATTAGGCAATGTTCATTTTCTTAATCAGATCTTTGGCAAAATCTTATTATATTTGGAGACATCTGTTTGTCTAGCCTCAAACTGATGCATTAAGATTTAGTTCTTTAGGGTGCTTACATTAGATGTAAATAATTGTTAGCATGTAAACTAAGGAAAAATTCTATTTAGGGATTTTAATTTAAGAATCAATTGTACGTGATGGGGAGGAAATATAATGGCCTATGTGTCCAAAATCTGATGCCTTCTTCTTTTAAGAAACAAACTATCTATAAATAGAGCAATAATTTAAGATCCAGAATAAAAAAGAAATTTTATAAAGGCAGTATAAAAGGGAAAAAAAATAAAGTAATCTCTACTGAGAATATGCTGCATTAAGATTAGCCACACAACTTTCCTAAGAGGGTAAACAGAGTAATTGACATGTAATGTTTTCCATGCTTTCACTGTTTTGGATTGAGTAACAGTTTATGAAGAAAAATCAACTGAAGACAAATCAGAATCATTGGGTAGCTTTACTTTCACTTATATTGAATTAAATTAAAAAATTAAATTAAATTAAATTAAATTAAATTACTGATTTCATGGAAAATAGTTACAGGTTTAAAATTTAAATGATCAGAGTGCTTGGGTAACTCACTTGGTTAAGCATCTGCCTTGGGCTCAGATCATGATCCCAGGGTCCTGGGATGGCACCTGTGCTCAGCTCAGTGAATCTGCTTCTCCCTCTCCCCCTGCATCTCATCTGCTTGTGCTCTCTCTCTCAAATAAATAAAATATTTTTAAAAATTAAATTGTCAACTTTATTGAGTATAAGAATGAGAATAACAAAACCAGTGTATTTTTTGTTTGTTTTTGTTTATTGTTTTTTACTTTAAAATGGGAATATCTAGACTCCCATCTCTTTTCCCACAGTACCTAGGGTGCTCTCTAAGAAAATAAAGTCACCTCATTTCATTAAAAACTACATCACATTGCAATGGTATGATGGTTCTCGAACTCGTCCCTGTGTACTGAGGGTGAGGAAAATGGGAGAAAGAGGCAGACCATTCAGATTAGTAGGTGGTAGTTTTAATAAGCAAGGGATCTTACATACAAACTTGGGTGGCTGCAAGACAAGTAGATCTCTGGACCCACTTGCCAAAATTTTAAAAGTTTCTATGGAGGCCTTAACTAGGTTTTGTCATGTATAATATCCAGATGGTTTCAACAACACATTGCTTTCTCAAGGCTATGACCTTAAAAATGGCTTCCATTGAATAATGGAAGAGAATAATGGACAAAACATATATTCCAAAGAAAGGAGACAGGTGAGGAGCCTCTAACTGTCCAAGTGTAACTCAGAGTCAACTGGTGGTTACCTCCTTTAATGACCTCCTCCAACATGGAAAGAGAATCCAGACTCTTCATGATGACTTCAAAAAATTGTTCAAGTTCTGGTCAAAGTCTGTCAAATTTTATCTAATCCTACCCTTACCCACTCTCCCTACAATTTGTCCTAGTTTTCCTTTGTTTCATGAGCACATATTTTTCTAAGGGATGTTACATATTGTGTGTCCTCCTTCTGGGAGGCCTCATTTTTCTTTCTGGATATTCTTCAGTTACCACTCTCAATTTATGTCACCTTCCAAGAGATTCTCACTGTTTGACAAAGATACAATAGTACACATCCTTCCTATTTTTCTAAAATATTTTTTAGAAGACTTTATTTATATATTCATGAGAGACGCAGATACAGAGAGAGAGAAAGAGAGGTGAGACATAGGTAGAGGGAAAAGCAGGCTCCATGCAGGGAGCCCAATGTGGGACTCTATCCCAGGGCTCCAGGATCACGCCCTGGGCCGGAGGTGACACTAAACCACTGAGCCACCTGGGCTGCCCCATTTTTCTCTCTTATATATACCCTATTATCATTTAGAGCACTTACCATAACTAAGGAGGTTTTTTGTTTGTTGCTTAAGGTTTTTGTTTGTTTGTTTGTTTTTTATTATCCACACCTCACAAGGATGCTTCATGAATGCAGGGGCTATGTATGTTTAGTTTGTGTTGCATGCTAGATATTAACACAGTGTCTTTATTATCCTATGTATTCAGTAAATACTTGTAGAAAGTATGATCAAATGCATTAATTTATGGATAATTTGAGGCAGCTTTCTAGCAATTAATCCATAATCTAACAGAGAGTGCTTTTTTTTTTTTAATTCACAACCAGCCCTCAGAATCTTCTTGATCTTTCAGAGATCTTGTTTAAAAAGAATATTTGGGGAAAAAAAGAATATTTGGGATTTTTACTAATCATGACATTTTATGATCTGCTAAATATGGTATGGTAAGCTAAAAAATCTAGGCTAAACAAAAATAGTATAAAATATAACTAATAGCACATCAAAAAATTAAGGTAGGAAAATATATACCTTAGAAATTAAAACAGTTGAATTTACAATAGAGATCTGTGGGAGAGCAAAGTGTCACTACGTGCTATTAAGATCCACAAATTTGGGATCCCTGGGTGGCGCAGCGGTTTGGCGCCTGCCTTTGGCCCAGGGCGCGATCCTGGAGACCCGGGATCGAATCCCACATCGGGCTCCCGGTGCATGGAGCCTGCTTCTCCCTCTGTCTGTGTCTCTGCCTCTCTCTCTGTCTCTCTCTCTGTGACTATCATAAATAAAAAAAAAAAAAAAAAAAAAGATCCACAAATTTGAGCATTGGCTAACTAGGAAAAAGTAAGTAATTTTCTAAATAGTAGAAAGTATAATAGTGATGAACAGGTATAAACTGGTTGCCTAACTTGAGTATGTCAGGGTGAGGTTTTTGCCTCTTTTGTTTATTTCTTTTGCTTTGTTTTCTTTTACTCAAGAGCTCTGAGATGTTTTATGCACACTGAGAGATAAGGAAACATATCAAATAAGTGTCCTTTTTGACAAGAGATTAGAGACGTGTAATAAAGGAGTTATATTAGGAAGATAATCAGTTATATTGTTTATTGTGAAGCTTAAGCAGCAAAGTTAAATAACCTAAGTGCAAAATCACTGTGTGCCTGGAAAATCACACACATCTCTGAACTGTAAAGCATATGTAGCCCCACAAATTGAGAAGGCAGAAAAATAAACTATCTGGGTTTTCGCTAAAATAGCCTGAGGAAATAATGTTTGTGAAAAAGTTCAGAAATTGTGGTAAGACACCATCTTGGAATAAATCTTTAAATGTGAATCATAAGTTAGAGATGGGAACATAGATTTTTCCATAATACTGAGTGACAATAATACTATAAATAGTAAAATAAAGGTGCATGAAATCCTTATTTTTGACTTAATGCAGGACACTTACTATGTGACAGAACAAAACCAGATCATATTTTCCATATGTTGTTTGAGGGAAATTTTCTGTAGTTAAGGGGATAAAGAAAAACTTTTTAAGTAGAGACATTTGTATTAGTTTCCTATTGTTGCTGTAACTTATTATCACAAATACTACAACGTGAAACACAAATTAAGTGCCATATACTTCTGGAGATCTGAAGTCTAAGAATGCAGTCTACAGGGCTGCATTCCTTTGGAGGATCTATGAAAAACTGTTTCCTCGCCCTTTCAATTTCCAGATGTCACCCTACATTCCTTGTTTTGCGGTCCTTCTTCCATCTTCAAAACCAGAAATATACAATCTTTTCTACTGTGTCTTCTATTTCCAGTCTCTCTTCTCTTACTCTTCTCTGATTCTTCTTCACTGTAAGTATCTTTGTGATAACAAGGGAACCACCTGGATAATTCAGGACAATCTCATTTTAAAAACCTTAACTTAATCATGTGTCCCTTTTACCACGTAAGGTAACATATTCACATATTCCATGAATTATGATGTGAACATCTTTGAGAGACGATTATTCAGCGTACTATGTTACTTAAGGCTAATTCTGAAGGAAAACGAGCCAGTGACACAAAAATGGAAAAAGATCTTGTCCTGATTTGGATTCCCTGGAAAGCACATCCAGGCACTGGAAGGCAGGTACTTCATTTGGGAGGTGATACTAGAAAGTACAAGTAATAATAGAGAATTGACAAAGTAAGGAGAGACCAGCCAATAGTGTTCCAATGAAAAAGTGATCAGTGTGAGTAACTGGACTCAATCCTGCTGGGAAGTCTTTGAGCAGCTCCTATCAGAATTGTATGGAATAGAGAGGCTAGGAGTTATGTCTGTCAACTCTTGTCTCTCATTGGTTGAGGAACATGAAATCCCTAGTATGATCCTGTACATGAGGGCTAAGTGAATCCCCAAAATTCTCAAGCAAGCCTTTAGATAGTAAAGCCATAGGAAAGAAGCAAAAGTGCTTGATATGAGAGGTTGTAAGCTTTCCGTAGCTGCACTGTGAACTCAAGGGAGATTGACTAGATCTTTTTTTAAAACAACATCATCTGATACAGATGACAGCAACAAATTACAAGACACATCCAAAACATTCAAAAGTCTTGCGATAAAATTCAGTATTTAAAACTACATTGTTGAGGGGCACTTGGGTGGCTCAGTTGGTTGAGCATCCAACTTCTGATCTCAGCCCAGGTCTCAATCTCAGGGTCATGATTCAAGCACCTCATTAGGCTTCATGCTGACTGTGGAGCCTACTTAAATAAAAAACAAATAAATAACTACGTTGTTCAAATAGAGAACAGTAAAGCATTATAATGCACTATATAGTTTGGAACAAACATACAATATGGCAAAAAATAATTTATAAATGTAAGCAGAAGAGCAATGGGTTTGGTCTAAAAAGTAAGTTGCAAAAAAAAATAAAAAAATAAAAAAAATAAAAAGTAAGTTGTGTTGCAGACCTACACACTGGGAACAAAGTTTAGATCATTAAGAAAAGAAATATATGTTAAGAAAGAAAACAATATAACCCAATAAAAACATTAGGATTATACATGTTATAGCATATAATTTAATAAATAAAAATAATATTTTTGATAATAGGTTTATGGCATTCAATGGAACTGTAAGAAACTGAACATGTTATCTTTTGATAATTTTAAAGTATTATATAAATATCAATATCACAGAATCACCATGAGGGCTCAGACTTCTACAGTTGGTATTATAGCATTCAATGGAAATATAAGAAGCCTGAGCCCTCATGGTGTTTCCATGATATTGATATTTATATACTTTACAATTATTAAAAGATATCATATATTCATACATCATATAAAGCTTATACATGACATAAATGACAAATATATTGAATTGTCTCATGACCTAATCAAGGCACATACACATTTTTCTTTCCCACCATCCTTTTAAAATGTAATCAGTGTGGAGTGTTTCTTCCTTTTTAATGAGATAAAAATTCCTCAGATACCTAACTTGTTTTAGTAGCCTTTTACATGAAAGTTTGTGAGACTCTTTAGGTTGCAAACACAACTTCATTTTGGTCTTCAGCATCTCCATCATATTCAATGGTAAAACTTCTCCTTATCCACAAAATGACATTGAAACTCAGAATTGTATCCATGTAACCTCAAAGGACAGGATCTGGCATCTTGCCCCTCCCATAATTAAGGATTTTAGCAATTCAAAAGCAATCATTATCATTCCTCCCTCTCTTTCTCAAGTCAACTCCTTCCTTCTCTCCCTCATTAGCTGTAGCTTAAGACCCTGCCAGGGTCAATATGGAAGGAGGCAGAGGGTTTAGAGGGTGTCTGATGAGTATCCCTTGCATATGCATACAGAAAACACGCCAACTCACCCTACCTGAGAAGACAATTTAGGAAGTGCATCTCCATGTCTGCCACAGCCTACCTACTTCATTGTTCTGCTCTCTTTCTTCAAATATGTTTGAGGAGCAGATCCTAGAGAATTCCAGTTGTCCTTTTTTCCTTTCCTTCCTTCCTTAGAAAAGGAGAAATGACAGCTCTGTTTGCTCCAGTTATTCTGAAGGCTACAGTTTATACACATCATCTCACCAAAACTAAGACGATATTAAGTTAAAACAGAATCTCATGTTCACCATCTGGAAGCATGATGGATTCGTTAAAATGTTATGGGGACATTGTTTTAATAATATATTATTATCAAATATACAGTTGGTACTAATGGTGTTTATTGAGAGATCCATCAAGCACATTTCTACCCTTTCAAACTCAATATATACAGATTTGAAACTAGCATTGCATTGTACATGAAAATAGCAATGAATTTTGCCAAATCAAATGCATAAAGTAATAAATGTGGAGCACCTTTATAAAAATGCATTCTCACTCTGACGTATGTAAAAATTACATATTTCTGATTGTGCACTTTTGTCCTGGCATTACACTGCCTCAAATTATACATAAAATAAAATGGCCCAACAACTCTTATAATACCTTAAACAAACTTGTTAGTACTCCCTGCAAAGACAAAACACAATTTATTGTAGATGCCTAAGCTTTCTTATTTTTCTGGCTACAGCAAAAAAACTTGAAAAATGAATCTAAATTTGCTCATACTGGAAATGGAGAGTATATAAAACAAGTGTGGCAACGCTTTGTTAAAGTACCTCAAGGTTACCAAGAAATATTGAAAATGATAGGTCACAAGGTTTCACCCAGATAGACAGAAAGGGAAATGGCCCAAAATTGATTTTAGTCCCAAATGATTTCCCTCAGTCTCAACATTTGTTTCCTTCCTAGGACAAAGATCAAATATGATTTTACCAAAGGAAAGAAAATAGCTTTCCTCAACGAATACTAACTATTCTCTTTCTCTCTCTCTCTCTCTCACCAGAAGCAAGATTTACTAAAAAAAAAAATGCTGTCCCATTATCTACCTGTACTTAGGCAGGCGGTTCTTAACCCTCACTGCACAATGAAATCTTTTGGAGTTCTAGTAAATTATACCAATTCTCAGTCTTCACTTCTCCCCCTTTAACTTACTTTTTTTTGTCAGCAAAAGTAATATTTTTTGTAAGACCACCAGGTGGTTCTAAGATATATTAGGGTTGAAAACTATTGCTATATCTAAGTAATCTGGAGAATACACACACATAACCCTATAATTTTTATCTCTTAATTATAAAGATTTATCAATCCAATGTACCTCAAATGCAAATTTTCACTTTATATAAGGAAAAGCCCAATCTCATATTCCTGATTAGAAGTTTAAATAGTGTTTAAATTGAGTATAACTTAAAAGGGATAGGTTTTATGTGGTATGGTTGCATATAATAAAAAATAATATTCTCTTTTATAAGCCCATGTTCAAGATATTCCAGAAGGAAGAACAAACTTTTTTCCACCCTCTTGATCTATATAAATGAAAATTCTATTATGTTGTTGTCTTAGTTGGTTCAGGCTGCTATAACAGAATACCCAAAAAAGGATGGTTTAAATAAGAGAAATTTATTTCTCACAGTCCTGGAGACTAGGAAATCCAAGATAAAGGCACCAATGCCAGATGCAGTGCCCTGTTTGCAATTGGCTAAGTTCTAGTTGTGTCTTCAACAGGGCAGAGAACAAGAAAGAGGGAGAGCAAGCTCTCTGGTTTCCTCTTATAAAGGCACTTATTTGTGAGGGCTCCATGCTCATGTCCTAATAATTTCCCAAAGACTCCATCTCCTAAATACAATCAGATTGTGGACTGGGATTTCAACATATGGATTTTGCATTAGACACAAACATTCAGTCCTTAATAGTTGGCTAAGAAAATTCTAAATTTTGAGAAAAGCCACTGCTTTCCTGTATAAAAAAAAAAAAGTAGGAGAATCATATATCCATTCTTAAAATGTAATACTAAGCAATTCTTCAATTAAACACTCATTTCGATTGGATTATTTTTGTTTCAACTCAATTATTTTCGTTTCAACTCGATTGTTTTTGATTCGATTCGATTATTTTCGTTTCAATTCGAATTTTTAAATCGATTCGTTTATTTTCACTTCGATTTGATTATTTACGTTTCGATTCAATTATTTTCGATTCGATTCGATTATCTTCATTTCGATTCGATTATTTTCGTTTCGATTCGATTTTTTTCGATTCGATTTGATTCCATTCCATTCGATTTCTATCGATTCGATGTGATTTGATTTTCTTAGATTCGATTCGATTCGATTCCGTTTTTTTCATTTCGATTTGATTATTTTTGTTTAGATTCTATTCTTTTTATTCCATTCGATTATTTTCATTTCGATTCGATTATTTTCATGTCGATTCGATTATTTTGGTTGCGACTCGATAATTTTCATTTCGATTCGGTTATTATCGATTTGATTCGATTATTTTCGTTTCTATTTTATTATTTCGATTCGATTATTTTCATGTCGATTTAATTATTTTGGTTTCAACTCGATTATTTTCGCTTCTACTTGATTTTTTTCATTTCGATTCGATTATTTCCTATTCAATTTGATTATTTTCGATTCGATTCGATTATTTTAGTTTCGATTCGATTATTTTCGATTCGATTCGATTATTTTCATGTGGATTTGATTATTTTGGTTTCGATTCGATTATTTTTGTATCGATTGATTATCTTCGTTTCGATTTGATTATTTTCTATTCGATTCGATTATTTTCATGTCGATTCAATTCGTTTCTTTTCTATTCGAATTTTTTCGATTCGATTTGATTATTTTCAGTTAGATTTGTTTATTTTAGATTCGATTCAATTATTTTTGATTCGATTCGATTTTTCTCATTTCGATTTGATTATTTTCAATTCGATTTGATTTTTTTCGGTTCAATTCAATTTGTTTCTTTTCGATTCGATTATTTTCATTTCTATTTGGTTATTTTCGTTTCAATTCGATTATTTTCTATTCGATTCGATTATTTTCATGTCGATTCAATTCGTTTCTTTTCAATTCGAATTTTTTCGATTCGATCCGATTATTTTCTTTTCGATTCGATTTTTCTCGTTTTGATTCATTATTTTTGTTTTGATTCGATTATTTTCTATTCGATTTGATTTTTTTCATGTCGATTTGATTATTTTGTTTTCGATTTGATTTTCATTTCGATTGATTATTTTCGTTTCGATTTCATCATTTTCTATTCTATTCGATTATTTTAGTTACTATTTGATTACTTTCGATTCGATTCCATTATTTTCATGTCGATTTGATTATTTTGGTTTCGTTTCTATTATTTTCGTTTCGATTGATTATTTTCGATTCGATTTGATTATTTTTGATTCAATTTGATTATTTTTGTTTCGATTTGATTATTTTTGATTCGATTTGATTTTTTTCATGTCAATTTGATTTTAGTTTCGATTTGATTATTTTCAATTCGATTTGATTTTTTTCATGTCGATATGATTTTAGTTTCGATTTGATTATTTTCGATTCGATTTGATTTTTTTCATGTGGATTTGATTATTTTGGCTTCGATTTGATTTTCATTTCGATTGATTATTTTCGTTTCGATTATGTTTTTATTCGATTCGATTATCTTCGTTTTGATTCGATTATTTTCGTTTCGATTCAATTCCATTCCATTCGATATTTATCAATTCGATGCGATTTGATTTTCTTCAATTCGATTCGATTCCATTCCATTTTTTTCATTTCGATTTGATTATTTTTCTTTTGACTGTATTCTTTTTATTCCATTCGATTATTTTCGTTTTGATTCGATTTTCATTTCGATTGGATTATTTTTGTTTCAACTCAATTATTTTCGTTTCAACTCGATTGTTTTTGATTCGATTCGATTATTTTCGTTTCAATTCGAATTTTTAAATCGATTCGTTTATTTTCACTTCGATTTGATTATTTACATTTCGATTCAATTATTTTCGATTCGATTCGATTATTTTCATTTCGATTCGATTATTTTCGATTCGACTCGATTATTGTTGATTTGATTCGATTATTTTGGTTTCAATTTGATTACTTTTGATTCTATCTGATTATTTTCGTTTTGATGTGATTATTTTCGATTCAATTCGATTATTTTCATGTTGTGTGATTATTTTGGTTTCGATTATTTTCGTTTTGATGCGATTTTTTGTTTCGATTCGATTATTTTCGTTTCGATTATGTTTTTATTCAACTCGGTTATCTTCATTTCGGTTCGATTATTTTCATTTCGATTCGATTTTTTTCGATTCGATTCGATTCCATTCCATTCGGTTTCTATTGATTCGATGAGATTTGATTTTCTTAGATTCGATTCGATTCCTTTTTTTATTTCGATTTGATTATTTTTGTTTAGATTCTATTCTTTTTATTCCATCCGATTATTTTCGTTTCGATTCGATTATTTTCATGTCGATTCGATTATTTTGGTTGCGACTCGATTATTTTCGTTTCTATTTTATTATTTCGATTCGATTATTTTCATGTCGATTTAATTATTTTGGTTTCAACTCGATTATTTTCGCTTCTACTTGATTTTTTTCATTTCGATTCGATTATTTCCTATTCAATTTGATTATTTTCGATTCGATTTGATTATTTTAGTTTCGATTTGATTATTTTTGATTCGATTCGATTATTTTCATGTGGATTTGATTATTTTGGTTTCAATTCGATTATTTTTGTATCGATTGATTATTTTCATTTTGATTCGATTATTTTCTATTCGATTCGATTATTTTCATGTCGATTCAATTTGTTTCTTTTGTATTCGAATTTTTTCGATTCGATTCGATTATTTTCTTTTCAATTCGATTTTTCTCGTTTCGATTCATTATTTTTGTTTCGATTCGATTATTTTCTATTCGATTTGATTATTTTCATGTCGATTTAATTCGTTTCTTTTCGATTCGAATTTTTACGTTTCGATTCGATTATTTTCTATCCGATTCGATTATTTTCATGTCGATTCAATTCGTTTCTTTTCAATTCGAATTTTTTCGATTCGATCCGTTTATTTTCTTTCCGATTCGATTATTTTCGTTTCGATTCGATTATTTTCGTTTCGATTTGACTTTTCTCATCTCGATTCGATTATTTTCATTTCTATTTGATTATTTTCGATTTGATTATTTTTGATTTGATTTTTTTCGCTTCTACATGATTTTTTCGTTTCGATTCATTTATTTTCGTTTCGATTCAATCGTTATTGTTTTGATTCATTTATTTTCGTTTCGATTCGATATTTTCGATTCAATTCGAATCGATTTTTTCGATTCGATGCTATTCGATTGGATTTTTTTCTTTTCGATTCGATTATTTTTGTGTTTCAATTTGATTTTTTTTCGTTTCAATTCGATCATTGTCGTTTTGATTATTTATTTTCGTTTCGATTCAATTATTTTAATTTCGATTCGTTATTTTCGTTTCGATTTGATTATTTTCTATTCAATTAGATTATATTCGTTTCGATTTGATTATTTTTAATTTGATTCGATTTTCGTTTCGATTGATTATTTTCATTTCGATTCGATTATTTTCTATTCGACTTGATTATTTTCGATTCGATCAATTATTTTCATGTGGATTTGAATATTTTGGTTTCGATTCGATTATTTTCATTTCAATTGATTATTTTCGTTTCGATTTGATTATTTTCTATTCGATTTGATTTTTTTCGATTCGATTCAATTCGTTTCTTTTCTATTCGAATTTTTTCGATTCAATTTGATTATTTTCAGTTAGATTTGTTTTAGATTCGATTCAATTATTTTTGATTCGATTTGATTTTTCTCATTTCGATTTGATTATTTTCGATTCGATTTGATTTTTTTCGATTCAATTCAATTCGCTTCTTTTTGATTCAATTATTTTCGTTTCTATTTGATTATTTTCGTTTCGATTTGATTATTTTTATTTCGATTAGATTATTTCCGATTCGATTTAATTATTTTCGCTTCTACTTGATTTTTTTCATTTCGATTCGATTATTTTGGTTTCGATTTGATTATTTTCGATTCGATTATTTTCATATCGATTTGATTATTTTGGTTTCGATTCCATTATTTCCGATTCGATTTGATTATTTTCGATTCGATTTGATTATTTTCGATTCGATTCGGTTATTTTCATTTCCATTTAATTATTTTGGTTTCGATTAGATTATTTTCGCTTCTACTTGATTTTTTTCATTTCAATTCGATTATTTTCTATTCGATTTGATTTTTTTCGATTCGATTCAATTCGTTTCTTTTCGATTCGAATTTTTTGATTCGATTCGTTTATTTTCGTTTTGATGTGATTATTTTCGATTCGATTCGATTATTTTCATTTTGATTATTTTGGTTTCGATTCGATTATTTTCGTTTTGATGCGATTTTTTTCGTTTCGATTCGCTTATTTTCGTTTCGATTATGTTTTTATTCGATTCGATTATCTTCGTTTTGATTCGATTATTTTCGTTTCGATTCAATTCCATTCCATTCGATATTTATCGATTCGATGCGATTTGATTTTCTTCAATTCGATTCGATTCCATTCCATTTTTTTCATTTCGATTTGATTATTTTTCTTTTGACTGTATTCTTTTTATTCCATTCGATTATTTTCGTTTTGATTCGATTTTCATTTCGATTGGATTATTTTTGTTTCAACTCAATTATTTTCGTTTCAACTCGATTGTTTTTGATTCGATTCGATTATTTTCGTTTCAATTCGAATTTTTAAATCGATTCGTTTATTTTCACTTCGATTTGATTATTTACATTTCGATTCAATTATTTTCGATTCGATTCGATTATCTTCATTTCGATTCGATTATTTTCGTTTCGATTCGATTTTTTTCGATTCGATTTGATTCCATTCCATTCGATTTCTATCGATTCGATGTGATTTGATTTTCTTAGATTCGATTCGATTCGATTCCATTTTTTTCATTTCGATTTGATTATTTTTGTTTAGATTCTATTCTTTTTATTCCATTCGATTATTTTCATTTCGATTCGATTATTTTCATGTCGATTCGATTATTTTGGTTGCGACTCGATAATTTTCATTTCGATTCGGTTATTATCGATTTGATTCGATTATTTTCGTTCCTATTTTATTATTTCGATTCGATTATTTTCATGTCGATTTAATTATTTTGGTTTCAACTCGATTATTTTCGCTTCTACTTGATTTTTTTCATTTCGATTCGATTATTTCCTATTCAATTTGATTATTTTCGATTCGATTCGATTATTTTAGTTTCGATTTGATTATTTTCGATTCGATTTGATTATTTTCATGTGGATTTGATTATTTTGGTTTCGATTCGATTATTTTTGTATCGATTGATTATCTTCGTTTCGATTTGATTATTTTCTATTCGATTCGATTATTTTCATGTCGATTCAATTCGTTTCTTTTCTATTCGAATTTTTTCGATTCGATTTGATTATTTTCAGTTAGATTTGTTTATTTTAGATTCGATTCAATTATTTTTGATTCGATTCGATTTTTCTCATTTCGATTTGATTATTTTCAATTCGATTTGATTTTTTTCGATTCAATTCAATTTGTTTCTTTTCGATTCGATTATTTCCATTTCTATTTGATTATTTTCGTTTCAATTCGATTATTTTCTATTCGATTCGATTATTTTCATGTCGATTCAATTCGTTTCTTTTCAATTCGAATTTTTTCGATTCGATCCGATTATTTTTTGATTCGATTTTTCTCGTTTTGATTCATTATTTTTGTTTTGATTCGATTATTTTCTATTCGATTTGATTTTTTCATGTCGATTTGATTATTTTGTTTTCGATTTGATTTTCATTTCGATTGATTATTTTCGTTTCGATTTCATCATTTTCTATTCTATTCGATTATTTTAGTTACTATTTGATTACTTTCGATTCGATTCCATTATTTTCATGTCGATTTGATTATTTTGGTTTCGTTTCTATTATTTTCGTTTCGGTTGGTCATTTTCGATTCGATTTGATTATTTTTGATTCAATTTGATTATTTTTGTTTCGATTTGATTATTTTTGATTCGATTTGATTTTTTTCATGTCAATTTGATTTTAGTTTCGATTTGATTATTTTCAATTCGATTTGATTTTTTTCATGTCGATATGATTTTAGTTTCGATTTGATTATTTTCGATTCGATTTGATTTTTTTCATGTGGATTTGATTATTTTGGCTTCGATTTGATTTTCATTTCGATTGATTATTTTCGTTTCGATTATGTTTTTATTCGATTCGATTATCTTCGTTTTGATTCGATTATTTTCGTTTCGATTCAATTCCATTCCATTCGATATTTATCGATTCGATGCGATTTGATTTTCTTCAATTCGATTCGATTCCATTCCATTTTTTTCATTTCGATTTGATTATTTTTCTTTTGACTGTATTCTTTTTATTCCATTCGATTATTTTCGTTTTGATTCGATTTTCATTTCGATTGGATTATTTTTGTTTCAACTCAATTATTTTCGTTTCAACTCGATTGTTTTTGATTCGATTCGATTATTTTCGTTTCAATTCGAATTTTTAAATCGATTCGTTTATTTTCACTTCGATTTGATTATTTACATTTCGATTCAATTATTTTCGATTCGATTCGATTATTTTCATTTCGATTCGATTATTTTCGATTCGACTCGATTATTGTTGATTTGATTCGATTATTTTGGTTTCAATTTGATTACTTTTGATTCTATCTGATTATTTTCGTTTCGATGTGATTATTTTCGATTCAATTCGATTATTTTCATGTTGTGTGATTATTTTGGTTTCGATTATTTTCGTTTTGATGCGATTTTTTGTTTCGATTCGATTATTTTCGTTTCGATTATGTTTTTATTCAACTCGGTTATCTTCATTTCGGTTCGATTATTTTCATTTCGATTCGATTTTTTTCGATTCGATTCGATTCCATTCCATTCGGTTTCTATTGATTCGATGAGATTTGATTTTCTTAGATTCGATTCGATTCCTTTTTTTTATTTCGATTTGATTATTTTTGTTTAGATTCTATTCTTTTTATTCCATCCGATTATTTTCGTTTCGATTCGATTATTTTCATGTCGATTCGATTATTTTGGTTGCGACTCGATTATTTTCGTTTCTATTTTATTATTTCGATTCGATTATTTTCATGTCGATTTAATTATTTTGGTTTCAACTCGATTATTTTCGCTTCCACTTGATTTTTTTCATTTCGATTCGATTATTTCCTATTCAATTTGATTATTTTCGATTCGATTTGATTATTTTAGTTTCGATTTGATTATTTTTGATTCGATTCGATTATTTTCATGTGGATTTGATTATTTTGGTTTCAATTCGATTATTTTTGTATCGATTGATTATTTTCGTTTTGATTCGATTATTTTCTATTCGATTCGATTATTTTCATGTCGATTCAATTTGTTTCTTTTGTATTCGAATTTTTTCGATTCGATTCGATTATTTTCTTTTCAATTCGATTTTTCTCGTTTCGATTCATTATTTTTGTTTCGATTCGATTATTTTCTATTCGATTTGATTATTTTCATGTCGATTTAATTCGTTTCTTTTCGATTCGAATTTTTACGTTTCGATTCGATTATTTTCTATCCGATTCGATTATTTTCATGTCGATTCAATTCGTTTCTTTTCAATTCGAATTTTTTCGATTCGATCCGTTTATTTTCTTTTCGATTCGATTATTTTCGTTTCGATTCGATTATTTTCATTTCGATTTGACTTTTCTCATCTCGATTCGATTATTTTCATTTCTATTTGATTATTTTCGATTTGATTATTTTTGATTTGATTTTTTTCGCTTCTACATGATTTTTTCGTTTCGATTCATTTATTTTCGTTTCGATTCAATCATTATTGTTTTGATTCATTTATTTTCGTTTCGATTCGATATTTTCGATTCAATTCGAATCGATTTTTTCGATTCGATGCTATTCGATTGGATTTTTTTCTTTTCGATTCGATTATTTTTGTGTTTCAATTTGATTTTTTTTCGTTTCAATTCGATCATTGTCGTTTTGATTATTTATTTTCGTTTCGATTCAATTATTTTAATTTCGATTCGGTTATTTTCGTTTCGATTTGATTATTTTCTGTTCAATTAGATTATATTCGTTTCGATTTGATTATTTTTAATTTGATTCGATTTTCGTTTCGATTGATTATTTTCATTTCGATTCGATTATTTTCTATTCGACTTGATTATTTTCGATTCGATCAATTATTTTCATGTGGATTTGAATATTTTGGTTTCGATTCGATTATTTTCATTTCAATTGATTATTTTCGTTTCGATTTGATTATTTTCTATTCGATTTGATTTTTTTCGATTCGATTCAATTCGTTTCTTTTCTATTCGAATTTTTTCGATTCAATTTGATTATTTTCAGTTAGATTTGTTTTAGATTCGATTCAATTATTTTTGATTCGATTTGATTTTTCTCATTTCGATTTGATTATTTTCGATTCGATTTGATTTTTTTCGATTCAATTCAATTCGCTTCTTTTTGATTCAATTATTTTCGTTTCTATTTGATTATTTTCGTTTCGATTTGATTATTTTTATTTCGATTAGATTATTTTCGATTCGATTTAATTATTTTCGCTTCTACTTGATTTTTTTCATTTCGATTCGATTATTTTGGTTTCGATTTGATTATTTTCGATTCGATTATTTTCATATCGATTTGATTATTTTGGTTTCGATTCCATTATTTCCGATTCGATTTGATTATTTTCGATTCGATTTGATTATTTTCGATTCGATTCGGTTATTTTCATTTCCATTTAATTATTTTGGTTTCGATTAGATTATTTTCGCTTCTACTTGATTTTTTTCATTTCAATTCGATTATTTTCTATTCGATTTGATTTTTTTCGATTCGATTCAATTCGTTTCTTTTCGATTCGAATTTTTTGATTCGATTCGTTTATTTTCGTTTTGATGTGATTATTTTCGATTCGATTCGATTATTTTCATTTTGATTGATTATTTTGGTTTCGATTCGATTATTTTCGTTTTGATGCGATTTTTTTCGTTTCGATTCGCTTATTTTCGTTTCGATTATGTTTTTATTCGATTCGATTATCTTCGTTTTGATTCGATTATTTTCGTTTCGATTCAATTCCATTCCATTCGATATTTATCGATTCGATGCGATTTGATTTTCTTCAATTCGATTCGATTCCATTCCATTTTTTTCATTTCGATTTGATTATTTTTCTTTTGACTGTATTCTTTTTATTCCATTCGATTATTTTCGTTTTGATTCGATTTTCATTTCGATTGGATTATTTTTGTTTCAACTCAATTATTTTCGTTTCAACTCGATTGTTTTTGATTCGATTCGATTATTTTCGTTTCAATTCGAATTTTTAAATCGATTCGTTTATTTTCACTTCGATTTGATTATTTACGTTTCGATTCAATTATTTTCGATTCGATTCGATTATCTTCATTTCGATTCGATTATTTTCGTTTCGATTCGATTTTTTTCGATTCGATTTGATTCCATTCCATTCGATTTCTATCGATTCGATGTGATTTGATTTTCTTAGATTCGATTCGATTCGATTCCAGTTTTTTCATTTCGATTTGATTATTTTTGTTTAGATTCTATTCTTTTTATTCCATTCGATTATTTTCATTTCGATTCGATTATTTTCATGTCGATTCGATTATTTTGGTTGCGACTCGATAATTTTCATTTCGATTCGGTTATTATCGATTTGATTCGATTATTTTCGTTTCTATTTTATTATTTCGATTCGATTATTTTCATGTCGATTTAATTATTTTGGTTTCAACTCGATTATTTTCGCTTCTACTTGATTTTTTTCATTTCGATTCGATTATTTCCTATTCAATTTGATTATTTTCGATTCGATTCGATTATTTTAGTTTCGATTTGATTATTTTCGATTCGATTCGATTATTTTCATGTGGATTTGATTATTTTGGTTTCGATTCGATTATTTTTGTATCGATTATCTTCGTTTCGATTTGATTATTTTCTATTCGATTCGATTATTTTCATGTCGATTCAATTCGTTTCTTTTCTATTCGAGTTTTTTCGATTCGATTTGATTATTTTCAGTTAGATTTGTTTATTTTAGATTCGATTCAATTATTTTTGATTCGATTCGATTTTTCTCATTTCGATTTGATTATTTTCAATTCGATTTGATTTTTTTCGATTCAATTCAATTTGTTTCTTTTCGATTCGATTATTTTCATTTCTATTTGATTATTTTCGTTTCAATTCGATTATTTTCTATTCGATTCGATTATTTTCATGTCGATTCAATTCGTTTCTTTTCAATTCGAATTTTTTCGATTCGATCCGATTATTTTCTTTTCGATTCGATTTTTCTCGTTTTGATTCATTATTTTTGTTTTGATTCGATTATTTTCTATTCGATTTGATTTTTTCATGTCGATTTGATTATTTTGTTTTCGATTTGATTTTCATTTCGATTGATTATTTTCGTTTCGATTTCATCATTTTCTATTCTATTCGATTATTTTAGTTACTATTTGATTACTTTCGATTCGATTCCATTATTTTCATGTCGATTTGATTATTTTGGTTTCGTTTCTATTATTTTCGTTTCGATTGATTATTTTCGATTCGATTTGATTATTTTTGATTCAATTTGATTATTTTTGTTTCGATTTGATTATTTTTGATTCGATTTGATTTTTTTCATGTCAATTTGATTTTAGTTTCGATTTGATTATTTTCAATTCGATTTGATTTTTTTCATGTCGATATGATTTTAGTTTCGATTTGATTATTTTCGATTCGATTTGATTTTTTTCATGTGGATTTGATTATTTTGGCTTCGATTTGATTTTCATTTCGATTGATTATTTTCGTTTCGATTATGTTTTTATTCGATTCGATTATCTTCGTTTTGATTCGATTATTTTCGTTTCGATTCAATTCCATTCCATTCGATATTTATCGATTCGATGCGATTTGATTTTCTTCAATTCGATTCGATTCCATTCCATTTTTTTCATTTCGATTTGATTATTTTTCTTTTGACTGTATTCTTTTTATTCCATTCGATTATTTTCGTTTTGATTCGATTTTCATTTCGATTGGATTATTTTTGTTTCAACTCCATTATTTTCGTTTCAACTCGATTGTTTTTGATTCGATTCGATTATTTTCGTTTCAATTCGAATTTTTAAATCGATTCGTTTATTTTCACTTCGATTTGATTATTTACATTTCGATTCAATTATTTTCGATTCGATTCGATTATTTTCATTTCGATTCGATTATTTTCGATTCGACTCGATTATTGTTGATTTGATTCGATTATTTTGGTTTCAATTTGATTACTTTTGATTCTATCTGATTATTTTCGTTTCGATGTGATTATTTTCGATTCAATTCGATTATTTTCATGTTGTGTGATTATTTTGGTTTCGATTATTTTCGTTTTGATGCGATTTTTTGTTTCGATTCGATTATTTTCGTTTCGATTATGTTTTTATTCAACTCGATTATCTTCATTTCGATTCGATTATTTTCATTTCGATTCGATTTTTTTCGATTCGATTCGATTCCATTCCATTCGGTTTCTATTGATTCGATGAGATTTGATTTTCTTAGATTCGATTCGATTCCTTTTTTTTATTTCGATTTGATTATTTTTGTTTAGATTCTATTCTTTTTATTCCATCCGATTATTTTCGTTTCGATTCGATTATTTTCATGTCGATTCGATTATTTTGGTTGCGACTCGATTATTTTCGTTTCTATTTTATTATTTCGATTCGATTATTTTCATGTCGATTTAATTATTTTGGTTTCAACTCGATTATTTTCGCTTCCACTTGATTTTTTTCATTTCGATTCGATTATTTCCTATTCAATTTGATTATTTTCGATTCGATTTGATTATTTTAGTTTCGATTTGATTATTTTTGATTCGATTCGATTATTTTCATGTGGATTTGATTATTTTGGTTTCAATTCGATTATTTTTGTATCGATTGATTATTTTCGTTTTGATTCGATTATTTTCTATTCGATTCGATTATTTTCATGTCGATTCAATTTGTTTCTTTTGTATTCGAATTTTTTCGATTCGATTCGATTATTTTCTTTTCAATTCGATTTTTCTCGTTTCGATTCATTATTTTTGTTTCGATTCGATTATTTTCTATTCGATTTGATTATTTTCATGTCGATTTAATTCGTTTCTTTTCGATTCGAATTTTTACGTTTCGATTCGATTATTTTCTATCCGATTCGATTATTTTCATGTCGATTCAATTCGTTTCTTTTCAATTCGAATTTTTTCGATTCGATCCGTTTATTTTCTTTTCGATTCGATTATTTTCGTTTCGATTCGATTATTTTCATTTCGATTTGACTTTTCTCATCTCGATTCGATTATTTTCATTTCTATTTGATTATTTTCGATTTGATTATTTTTGATTTGATTTTTTTCGCTTCTACATGATTTTTTCGTTTCGATTCATTTATTTTCGTTTCGATTCAATCATTATTGTTTTGATTCATTTATTTTCGTTTCGATTCGATATTTTCGATTCAATTCGAATCGATTTTTTCGATTCGATGCTATTCGATTGGATTTTTTTCTTTTCGATTCGATTATTTTTGTGTTTCAATTTGATTTTTTTTCGTTTCAATTCGATCATTGTCGTTTTGATTATTTATTTTCGTTTCGATTCAATTATTTTAATTTCGATTCGGTTATTTTCGTTTCGATTTGATTATTTTCTGTTCAATTAGATTATATTCGTTTCGATTTGATTATTTTTAATTTGATTCGATTTTCGTTTCGATTGATTATTTTCATTTCGATTCGATTATTTTCTATTCGACTTGATTATTTTCGATTCGATCAATTATTTTCATGTGGATTTGAATATTTTGGTTTCGATTCGATTATTTTCATTTCAATTGATTATTTTCGTTTCGATTTGATTATTTTCTATTCGATTTGATTTTTTTCGATTCGATTCAATTCGTTTCTTTTCTATTCGAATTTTTTCGATTCAATTTGATTATTTTCAGTTAGATTTGTTTTAGATTCGATTCAATTATTTTTGATTCGATTTGATTTTTCTCATTTCGATTTGATTATTTTCGATTCGATTTGATTTTTTTCGATTCAATTCAATTCGCTTCTTTTTGATTCAATTATTTTCGTTTCTATTTGATTATTTTCGTTTCGATTTGATTATTTTTATTTCGATTAGATTATTTTCGATTCGATTTAATTATTTTCGCTTCTACTTGATTTTTTTCATTTCGATTCGATTATTTTGGTTTCGATTTGATTATTTTCGATTCGATTATTTTCATATCGATTTGATTATTTTGGTTTCGATTCCATTATTTCCGATTCGATTTGATTATTTTCGATTCGATTTGATTATTTTCGATTCGATTCGGTTATTTTCATTTCCATTTAATTATTTTGGTTTCGATTAGATTATTTTCGCTTCTACTTGATTTTTTTCATTTCAATTCGATTATTTTCTATTCGATTTGATTTTTTTCGATTCGATTCAATTCGTTTCTTTTCGATTCGAATTTTTTGATTCGATTCGTTTATTTTCGTTTTGATGTGATTATTTTCGATTCGATTCGATTATTTTCATTTTGATTGATTATTTTGGTTTCGATTCGATTATTTTCGTTTTGATGCGATTTTTTTCGTTTCGATTCGCTTATTTTCGTTTCGATTATGTTTTTATTCGATTCGATTATCTTCGTTTTGATTCGATTATTTTCGTTTCGATTCAATTCCATTCCATTCGATATTTATCGATTCGATGCGATTTGATTTTCTTCAATTCGATTCGATTCCATTCCATTTTTTTCATTTCGATTTGATTATTTTTCTTTTGACTGTATTCTTTTTATTCCATTCGATTATTTTCGTTTTGATTCGATTTTCATTTCGATTGGATTATTTTTGTTTCAACTCAATTATTTTCGTTTCAACTCGATTGTTTTTGATTCGATTCGATTATTTTCGTTTCAATTCGAATTTTTAAATCGATTCGTTTATTTTCACTTCGATTTGATTATTTACGTTTCGATTCAATTATTTTCGATTCGATTCGATTATCTTCATTTCGATTCGATTATTTTCGTTTCGATTCGATTTTTTTCGATTCGATTTGATTCCATTCCATTCGATTTCTATCGATTCGATGTGATTTGATTTTCTTAGATTCGATTCGATTCCATTTTTTTCATTTCGATTTGATTATTTTTGTTTAGATTCTATTCTTTTTATTCCATTCGATTATTTTCATTTCGATTCGATTATTTTCATGTCGATTCGATTATTTTGGTTGCGACTCGATAATTTTCATTTCGATTCGGTTATTATCGATTTGATTCGATTATTTTCGTTTCTATTTTATTATTTCGATTCGATTATTTTCATGTCGATTTAATTATTTTGGTTTCAACTCGATTATTTTCGCTTCTACTTGATTTTTTTCATTTCGATTCGATTATTTCCTATTCAATTTGATTATTTTCGATTCGATTCGATTATTTTAGTTTCGATTTGATTATTTTCGATTCGATTCGATTATTTTCATGTGGATTTGATTATTTTGGTTTCGATTCGATTATTTTTGTATCGATTGATTATCTTCGTTTCGATTTGATTATTTTCTATTCGATTCGATTATTTTCATGTCGATTCAATTCGTTTCTTTTCTATTCGAGTTTTTTCGATTCGATTTGATTATTTTCAGTTAGATTTGTTTATTTTATTTTATTTTATTTTTTTTTTTTTTTTAAATTTTTTATTTATTTATGATAGTCACACACACACACAGAGAGAGAGGCAGAGACATAGGCAGAGGGAGAAGCAGGCTCCATGCACCGGGAGCCTGACGTGGGATTCGATCCCGGGTCTCCAGGATCGCGCCCTGGGCCAAAGGCAGGCGCCAAACCGCTGCGCCACCCAGGGATCCCAGATTTGTTTATTTTAGATTCGATTCAATTATTTTTGATTCGATTCGATTTTTCTCATTTCGATTTGATTATTTTCAATTCGATTTGATTTTTTTCGATTCAATTCAATTTGTTTCTTTTCGATTCGATTATTTTCATTTCTATTTGATTATTTTCGTTTCAATTCGATTATTTTCTATTCGATTCGATTATTTTCATGTCGATTCAATTCGTTTCTTTTCAATTCGAATTTTTTCGATTCGATCCGATTATTTTCTTTTCGATTCGATTTTTCTCGTTTTGATTCATTATTTTTGTTTTGATTCGATTATTTTCTATTCGATTTGATTTTTTTCATGTCGATTTGATTATTTTGTTTTCGATTAGATTTTCATTTCGATTGATTATTTTCGTTTCGATTTCATCATTTTCTATTCTATTCGATTATTTTAGTTACTATTTGATTACTTTCGATTCGATTCCATTATTTTCATGTCGATTTGATTATTTTGGTTTCGTTTCTATTATTTTCGTTTCGATTGATTATTTTCGATTCGATTTGATTATTTTTGATTCAATTTGATTATTTTTGTTTCGATTTGATTATTTTTGATTCGATTTGATTTTTTTCATGTCAATTTGATTTTAGTTTCGATTTGATTATTTTCAATTCGATTTGATTTTTTTCATGTCGATATGATTTTAGTTTCGATTTGATTATTTTCGATTCGATTTGATTTTTTTCATGTGGATTTGATTATTTTGGCTTCGATTTGATTTTCATTTCGATTGATTATTTTCGTTTCGATTATGTTTTTATTCGATTCGATTATCTTCGTTTTGATTCGATTATTTTCGTTTCGATTCAATTCCATTCCATTCGATATTTATCGATTCGATGCGATTTGATTTTCTTCAATTCGATTCGATTCCATTCCATTTTTTTCATTTCGATTTGATTATTTTTCTTTTGACTGTATTCTTTTTATTCCATTCGATTATTTTCGTTTTGATTCGATTTTCATTTCGATTGGATTATTTTTGTTTCAACTCCATTATTTTCGTTTCAACTCGATTGTTTTTGATTCGATTCGATTATTTTCGTTTCAATTCGAATTTTTAAATCGATTCGTTTATTTTCACTTCGATTTGATTATTTACATTTCGATTCAATTATTTTCGATTCGATTCGATTATTTTCATTTCGATTCGATTATTTTCGATTCGACTCGATTATTGTTGATTTGATTCGATTATTTTGGTTTCAATTTGATTACTTTTGATTCTATCTGATTATTTTCGTTTCGATGTGATTATTTTCGATTCAATTCGATTATTTTCATGTTGTGTGATTATTTTGGTTTCGATTATTTTCGTTTTGATGCGATTTTTTGTTTCGATTCGATTATTTTCGTTTCGATTATGTTTTTATTCAACTCGATTATCTTCATTTCGATTCGATTATTTTCATTTCGATTCGATTTTTTTCGATTCGATTCGATTCCATTCCATTCGGTTTCTATTGATTCGATGAGATTTGATTTTCTTAGATTCGATTCGATTCCTTTTTTTTATTTCGATTTGATTATTTTTGTTTAGATTCTATTCTTTTTATTCCATCCGATTATTTTCGTTTCGATTCGATTATTTTCATGTCGATTCGATTATTTTGGTTGCGACTCGATTATTTTCGTTTCTATTTTATTATTTCGATTCGATTATTTTCATGTCGATTTAATTATTTTGGTTTCAACTCGATTATTTTCGCTTCCACTTGATTTTTTTCATTTCGATTCGATTATTTCCTATTCAATTTGATTATTTTCGATTCGATTTGATTATTTTAGTTTCGATTTGATTATTTTTGATTCGATTCGATTATTTTCATGTGGATTTGATTATTTTGGTTTCAATTCGATTATTTTTGTATCGATTGATTATTTTCGTTTTGATTCGATTATTTTCTATTCGATTCGATTATTTTCATGTCGATTCAATTTGTTTCTTTTGTATTCGAATTTTTTCGATTCGATTCGATTATTTTCTTTTCAATTCGATTTTTCTCGTTTCGATTCATTATTTTTGTTTCGATTCGATTATTTTCTATTCGATTTGATTATTTTCATGTCGATTTAATTCGTTTCTTTTCGATTCGAATTTTTACGTTTCGATTCGATTATTTTCTATCCGATTCGATTATTTTCATGTCGATTCAATTCGTTTCTTTTCAATTCGAATTTTTTCGATTCGATCCGTTTATTTTCTTTTCGATTCGATTATTTTCGTTTCGATTCGATTATTTTCATTTCGATTTGACTTTTCTCATCTCGATTCGATTATTTTCATTTCTATTTGATTATTTTCGATTTGATTATTTTTGATTTGATTTTTTTCGCTTCTACATGATTTTTTCGTTTCGATTCATTTATTTTCGTTTCGATTCAATCATTATTGTTTTGATTCATTTATTTTCGTTTCGATTCGATATTTTCGATTCAATTCGAATCGATTTTTTCGATTCGATGCTATTCGATTGGATTTTTTTCTTTTCGATTCAATTATTTTTGTGTTTCAATTTGATTTTTTTTCGTTTCAATTCGATCATTGTCGTTTTGATTATTTATTTTCGTTTCGATTCAATTATTTTAATTTCGATTCGGTTATTTTCGTTTCGATTTGATTATTTTCTGTTCAATTAGATTATATTCGTTTCGATTTGATTATTTTTAATTTGATTCGATTTTCGTTTCGATTGATTATTTTCATTTCGATTCGATTATTTTCTATTCGACTTGATTATTTTCGATTCGATCAATTATTTTCATGTGGATTTGAATATTTTGGTTTCGATTCGATTATTTTCATTTCAATTGATTATTTTCGTTTCGATTTGATTATTTTCTATTCGATTTGATTTTTTTCGATTCGATTCAATTCGTTTCTTTTCTATTCGAATTTTTTCGATTCAATTTGATTATTTTCAGTTAGATTTGTTTTAGATTCGATTCAATTATTTTTGATTCGATTTGATTTTTCTCATTTCGATTTGATTATTTTCGATTCGATTTGATTTTTTTCGATTCAATTCAATTCGCTTCTTTTTGATTCAATTATTTTCGTTTCTATTTGATTATTTTCGTTTCGATTTGATTATTTTTATTTCGATTAGATTATTTTCGATTCGATTTAATTATTTTCGCTTCTACTTGATTTTTTTCATTTCGATTCGATTATTTTGGTTTCGATTTGATTATTTTCGATTCGATTATTTTCATATCGATTTGATTATTTTGGTTTCGATTCCATTATTTCCGATTCGATTTGATTATTTTCGATTCGATTTGATTATTTTCGATTCGATTCGGTTATTTTCATTTCCATTTAATTATTTTGGTTTCGATTAGATTATTTTCGCTTCTACTTGATTTTTTTCATTTCAATTCGATTATTTTCTATTCGATTTGATTTTTTTCGATTCGATTCAATTCGTTTCTTTTCGATTCGAATTTTTTGATTCGATTCGTTTATTTTCGTTTTGATGTGATTATTTTCGATTCGATTCGATTATTTTCATTTTGATTATTTTGGTTTCGATTCGATTATTTTCGTTTTGATGCGATTTTTTTCGTTTCGATTCGCTTATTTTCGTTTCGATTATGTTTTTATTCGATTCGATTATCTTCGTTTTGATTCGATTATTTTCGTTTCGATTCAATTCCATTCCATTCGATATTTATCGATTCGATGCGATTTGATTTTCTTCAATTCGATTCGATTCCATTCCATTTTTTTCATTTCGATTTGATTATTTTTCTTTTGACTGTATTCTTTTTATTCCATTCGATTATTTTCGTTTTGATTCGATTTTCATTTCGATTGGATTATTTTTGTTTCAACTCAATTATTTTCGTTTCAACTCGATTGTTTTTGATTCGATTCGATTATTTTCGTTTCAATTCGAATTTTTAAATCGATTCGTTTGTTTTCACTTCGATTTGATTATTTACGTTTCGATTCAATTATTTTCGATTCGATTCGATTATCTTCATTTCGATTCGATTATTTTCGTTTCGATTCGATTTTTTTCGATTCGATTTGATTCCATTCCATTCGATTTCTATCGATTCGATGTGATTTGATTTTCTTAGATTCGATTCGATTCCATTTTTTTCATTTCGATTTGATTATTTTTGTTTAGATTCTATTCTTTTTATTCCATTCGATTATTTTCATTTCGATTCGATTATTTTCATGTCGATTCGATTATTTTGGTTGCGACTCGATAATTTTCATTTCGATTCGGTTATTATCGATTTGATTCGATTATTTTCGTTTCTATTTTATTATTTCGATTCGATTATTTTCATGTCGATTTAATTATTTTGGTTTCAACTCGATTATTTTCGCTTCTACTTGATTTTTTTCATTTCGATTCGATTATTTCCTATTCAATTTGATTATTTTCGATTCGATTCGATTATTTTAGTTTCGATTTGATTATTTTCGATTCGATTCGATTATTTTCATGTGGATTTGATTATTTTGGTTTCGATTCGATTATTTTTGTATCGATTGATTATCTTCGTTTCGATTTGATTATTTTCTATTCGATTCGATTATTTTCATGTCGATTCAATTCGTTTCTTTTCTATTCGAGTTTTTTCGATTCGATTTGATTATTTTCAGTTAGATTTGTTTATTTTATTTTATTTTTTTATTTTTTTATTTTTTTAAATTTTTTATTTATTTATGATAGTCACACACACACACAGAGAGAGAGGCAGAGACATAGGCAGAGGGAGAAGCAGGCTCCATGCACCGGGAGCCTGACGTGGGATTCGATCCCGGGTCTCCAGGATCGCGCCCTGGGCCAAAGGCAGGCGCCAAACCGCTGCGCCACCCAGGGATCCCAGATTTGTTTATTTTAGATTCGATTCAATTATTTTTGATTCGATTCGATTTTTCTCATTTCGATTTGATTATTTTCAATTCGATTTGATTTTTTTCGATTCAATTCAATTTGTTTCTTTTCGATTCGATTATTTTCATTTCTATTTGATTATTTTCGTTTCAATTCGATTATTTTCTATTCGATTCGATTATTTTCATGTCGATTCAATTCGTTTCTTTTCAATTCGAATTTTTTCGATTCGATCCGATTATTTTCTTTTCGATTCGATTTTTCTCGTTTTGATTCATTATTTTTGTTTTGATTCGATTATTTTCTATTCGATTTGATTTTTTTCATGTCGATTTGATTATTTTGTTTTCGATTAGATTTTCATTTCGATTGATTATTTTCGTTTCGATTTCATCATTTTCTATTCTATTCGATTATTTTAGTTACTATTTGATTACTTTCGATTCGATTCCATTATTTTCATGTCGATTTGATTATTTTGGTTTCGTTTCTATTATTTTCGTTTCGATTGATTATTTTCGATTCGATTTGATTATTTTTGATTCAATTTGATTATTTTTGTTTCGATTTGATTATTTTTGATTCGATTTGATTTTTTTCATGTCAATTTGATTTTAGTTTCGATTTGATTATTTTCAATTCGATTTGATTTTTTTCATGTCGATATGATTTTAGTTTCGATTTGATTATTTTCGATTCGATTTGATTTTTTTCATGTGGATTTGATTATTTTGGCTTCGATTTGATTTTCATTTCGATTGATTATTTTCGTTTCGATTATGTTTTTATTCGATTCGATTATCTTCGTTTTGATTCGATTATTTTCGTTTCGATTCAATTCCATTCCATTCGATATTTATCGATTCGATGCGATTTGATTTTCTTCAATTCGATTCGATTCCATTCCATTTTTTTCATTTCGATTTGATTATTTTTCTTTTGACTGTATTCTTTTTATTCCATTCGATTATTTTCGTTTTGATTCGATTTTCATTTCGATTGGATTATTTTTGTTTCAACTCCATTATTTTCGTTTCAACTCGATTGTTTTTGATTCGATTCGATTATTTTCGTTTCAATTCGAATTTTTAAATCGATTCGTTTATTTTCACTTCGATTTGATTATTTACATTTCGATTCAATTATTTTCGATTCGATTCGATTATTTTCATTTCGATTCGATTATTTTCGATTCGACTCGATTATTGTTGATTTGATTCGATTATTTTGGTTTCAATTTGATTACTTTTGATTCTATCTGATTATTTTCGTTTCGATGTGATTATTTTCGATTCAATTCGATTATTTTCATGTTGTGTGATTATTTTGGTTTCGATTATTTTCGTTTTGATGCGATTTTTTGTTTCGATTCGATTATTTTCGTTTCGATTATGTTTTTATTCAACTCGATTATCTTCATTTCGATTCGATTATTTTCATTTCGATTCGATTTTTTTCGATTCGATTCGATTCCATTCCATTCGGTTTCTATTGATTCGATGAGATTTGATTTTCTTAGATTCGATTCGATTCCTTTTTTTTATTTCGATTTGATTATTTTTGTTTAGATTCTATTCTTTTTATTCCATCCGATTATTTTCGTTTCGATTCGATTATTTTCATGTCGATTCGATTATTTTGGTTGCGACTCGATTATTTTCGTTTCTATTTTATTATTTCGATTCGATTATTTTCATGTCGATTTAATTATTTTGGTTTCAACTCGATTATTTTCGCTTCTACTTGATTTTTTTCATTTCGATTCGATTATTTCCTATTCAATTTGATTATTTTCGATTCGATTTGATTATTTTAGTTTCGATTTGATTATTTTTGATTCGATTCGATTATTTTCATGTGGATTTGATTATTTTGGTTTCAATTCGATTATTTTTGTATCGATTGATTATTTTCGTTTTGATTCGATTATTTTCTATTCGATTCGATTATTTTCATGTCGATTCAATTTGTTTCTTTTGTATTCGAATTTTTTCGATTCGATTCGATTATTTTCTTTTCAATTCGATTTTTCTCGTTTCGATTCATTATTTTTGTTTCGATTCGATTATTTTCTATTCGATTTGATTATTTTCATGTCGATTTAATTCGTTTCTTTTCGATTCGAATTTTTACGTTTCGATTCGATTATTTTCTATCCGATTCGATTATTTTCATGTCGATTCAATTCGTTTCTTTTCAATTCGAATTTTTTCGATTCGATCCGTTTATTTTATTTTCGATTCGATTATTTTCGTTTCGATTCGATTATTTTCATTTCGATTTGACTTTTCTCATCTCGATTCGATTATTTTCATTTCTATTTGATTATTTTCGATTTGATTATTTTTGATTTGATTTTTTCGCTTCTACATGATTTTTTCGTTTCGATTCATTTATTTTCGTTTCGATTCAATCATTATTGTTTTGATTCATTTATTTTCGTTTCGATTCGATATTTTCGATTCAATTCGAATCGATTTTTTCGATTCGAAGCTATTCGATTGGATTTTTTTCTTTTCGATTCGATTATTTTTGTGTTTCAATTTGATTTTTTTTCGTTTCAATTCGATCATTGTCGTTTTGATTATTTATTTTCGTTTCGATTCAATTATTTTAATTTCGATTCGGTTATTTTCGTTTCGATTTGATTATTTTCTATTCAATTAGATTATATTCGTTTCGATTTGATTATTTTTAATTTGATTCGATTTTCGTTTCGATTGATTATTTTCATTTCGATTCGATTATTTTCTATTCGACTTGATTATTTTCGATTCGATCAATTATTTTCATGTGGATTTGAATATTTTGGTTTCGATTCGATTATTTTCATTTCAATTGATTATTTTCGTTTCGATTTGATTATTTTCTATTCGATTTGATTTTTTTCGATTCGATTCAATTCGTTTCTTTTCTATTCGAATTTTTTCGATTCAATTTGATTATTTTCAGTTAGATTTGTTTTAGATTCGATTCAATTATTTTTGATTCGATTTGATTTTTCTCATTTCGATTTGATTATTTTCGATTCGATTTGATTTTTTTCGATTCAATTCAATTCGCTTCTTTTTGATTCAATTATTTTCGTTTCTATTTGATTATTTTCGTTTCGATTTGATTATTTTTATTTCGATTAGATTATTTTCGATTCGATTTAATTATTTTCGCTTCTACTTGATTTTTTTCATTTCGATTCGATTATTTTGGTTTCGATTTGATTATTTTCGATTCGATTATTTTCATATCGATTTGATTATTTTGGTTTCGATTCCATTATTTCCGATTCGATTTGATTATTTTCGATTCGATTTGATTATTTTCGATTCGATTCGGTTATTTTCATTTCCATTTAATTATTTTGGTTTCGATTAGATTATTTTCGCTTCTACTTGATTTTTTTCATTTCAATTCGATTATTTTCTATTCGATTTGATTTTTTTCGATTCGATTCAATTCGTTTCTTTTCGATTCGAATTTTTTGATTCGATTCGTTTATTTTCGTTTTGATGTGATTATTTTCGATTCGATTCGATTATTTTCATTTTGATTGATTATTTTGGTTTCGATTCGATTATTTTCGTTTTGATGCGATTTTTTTCGTTTCGATTCGCTTATTTTCGTTTCGATTATGTTTTTATTCGTTTCGATTATCTTCGTTTTGATTCGATTATTTTCGTTTCGATTCAATTCCATTCCATTCGATATTTATCGATTCGATGCGATTTGATTTTCTTCAATTCGATTCGATTCCATTCCATTTTTTTTATTTCGATTTGATTATTTTTTTTTTGACTGTATTCTTTTTATTCCATTCGATTATTTTCGTTTTGATTCGATTTTCATTTCGATTGGATTATTTTTGTTTCAACTCAATTATTTTCGTTTCAACTCGATTGTTTTTGATTCGATTCGATTATTTTCGTTTCAATTCGAATTTTTAAATCGATTCGTTTATTTTCACTTCGATTTGATTATTTACGTTTCGATTCAATTATTTTCGATTCGATTCGATTATCTTCATTTCGATTCGATTATTTTCGTTTCGATTCGATTTTTTTCGATTCGATTCGATTCCATTCCATTCGGTTTCTATCGATTCGATGTGATTTGATTTTCTTAGATTCGATTCGATTCGATTCCATTTTTTTCATTTCGATTTGATTATTTTTGTTTAGATTCTATTCTTTTTATTCCATCCGATTATTTTCGTTTCGATTCGATTATTTTCATGTCGATTCGATTATTTTGGTTGCGACTCGATTATTTTCGTTTCTATTTTATTATTTCGATTCGATTATTTTCATGTCGATTTAATTATTTTGGTTTCAACTCGATTATTTTCGCTTCTACTTGATTTTTTTCATTTCGATTCGATTATTTCCTATTCAATTTGATTATTTTCGATTCGATTCGATTATTTTAGTTTCGATTTGATTATTTTCGATTCGATTCGATTATTTTCATGTGGATTTGATTATTTTGGTTTCGATTCGATTATTTTTGTATCGATTGATTATCTTCGTTTCGATTTGATTATTTTCTATTCGATTCGATTATTTTCATGTCGATTCAATTCGTTTCTTTTCTATTCGAATTTTTTCGATTCGATTTGATTATTTTCAGTTAGATTTGTTTATTTTAGATTCGATTCAATTATTTTTGATTCGATTTGATTTTTCTCATTTCGATTTGATTATTTTCGATTCGATTTGATTTTTTTCGATTCAATTCAATTCGCTTCTTTTTGATTCAATTATTTTCGTTTCTATTTGATTATTTTCGTTTCGATTTGATTATTTTTATTTCGATTAGATTATTTTCGATTCGATTTAATTATTTTCGCTTCTACTTGATTTTTTTCATTTCGATTCGATTATTTTGGTTTCGATTTGATTATTTTCGATTCGATTATTTTCATATCGATTTGATTATTTTGGTTTCGATTCCATTATTTCCGATTCGATTTGATTATTTTCGATTCGATTTGATTATTTTCGATTCGATTCGGTTATTTTCATTTCCATTTAATTATTTTGGTTTCGATTAGATTATTTTCGCTTCTACTTGATTTTTTTCATTTCAATTCGATTATTTTCTATTCGATTTGATTTTTTTCGATTCGATTCAATTCGTTTCTTTTCGATTCGAATTTTTTGATTCGATTCGTTTATTTTCGTTTTGATGTGATTATTTTCGATTCGATTCGATTATTTTCATTTTGATTATTTTGGTTTCGATTCGATTATTTTCGTTTTGATGCGATTTTTTTCGTTTCGATTCGCTTATTTTCGTTTCGATTATGTTTTTATTCGATTCGATTATCTTCGTTTTGATTCGATTATTTTCGTTTCGATTCAATTCCATTCCATTCGATATTTATCGATTCGATGCGATTTGATTTTCTTCAATTCGATTCGATTCCATTCCATTTTTTTCATTTCGATTTGATTATTTTTCTTTTGACTGTATTCTTTTTATTCCATTCGATTATTTTCGTTTTGATTCGATTTTCATTTCGATTGGATTATTTTTGTTTCAACTCAATTATTTTCGTTTCAACTCGATTGTTTTTGATTCGATTCGATTATTTTCGTTTCAATTCGAATTTTTAAATCGATTCGTTTGTTTTCACTTCGATTTGATTATTTACGTTTCGATTCAATTATTTTCGATTCGATTCGATTATCTTCATTTCGATTCGATTATTTTCGTTTCGATTCGATTTTTTTCGATTCGATTTGATTCCATTCCATTCGATTTCTATCGATTCGATGTGATTTGATTTTCTTAGATTCGATTCGATTCCATTTTTTTCATTTCGATTTGATTATTTTTGTTTAGATTCTATTCTTTTTATTCCATTCGATTATTTTCATTTCGATTCGATTATTTTCATGTCGATTCGATTATTTTGGTTGCGACTCGATAATTTTCATTTCGATTCGGTTATTATCGATTTGATTCGATTATTTTCGTTTCTATTTTATTATTTCGATTCGATTATTTTCATGTCGATTTAATTATTTTGGTTTCAACTCGATTATTTTCGCTTCTACTTGATTTTTTTCATTTCGATTCGATTATTTCCTATTCAATTTGATTATTTTCGATTCGATTCGATTATTTTAGTTTCGATTCGATTATTTTCGATTCGATTCGATTATTTTCATGTGGATTTGATTATTTTGGTTTCGATTCGATTATTTTTGTATCGATTGATTATCTTCGTTTCGATTTGATTATTTTCTATTCGATTCGATTATTTTCATGTCGATTCAATTCGTTTCTTTTCTATTCGAGTTTTTTCGATTCGATTTGATTATTTTCAGTTAGATTTGTTTATTTTAGATTCGATTCAATTATTTTTGATTCGATTCGATTTTTCTCATTTCGATTTGATTATTTTCAATTCGATTTGATTTTTTTCGATTCAATTCAATTTGTTTCTTTTCGATTCGATTATTTTCATTTCTATTTGATTATTTTCGTTTCAATTCGATTATTTTCTATTCGATTCGATTATTTTCATGTCGATTCAATTCGTTTCTTTTCAATTCGAATTTTTTCGATTCGATCCGATTATTTTCTTTTCGATTCGATTTTTCTCGTTTTGATTCATTATTTTTGTTTTGATTCGATTATTTTCTATTCGATTTGATTTTTTTCATGTCGATTTGATTATTTTGTTTTCGATTAGATTTTCATTTCGATTGATTATTTTCGTTTCGATTTCATCATTTTCTATTCTATTCGATTATTTTAGTTACTATTTGATTACTTTCGATTCGATTCCATTATTTTCATGTCGATTTGATTATTTTGGTTTCGTTTCTATTATTTTCGTTTCGATTGATTATTTTCGATTCGATTTGATTATTTTTGATTCAATTTGATTATTTTTGTTTCGATTTGATTATTTTTGATTCGATTTGATTTTTTTCATGTCAATTTGATTTTAGTTTCGATTTGATTATTTTCAATTCGATTTGATTTTTTTCATGTCGATATGATTTTAGTTTCGATTTGATTATTTTCGATTCGATTTGATTTTTTTCATGTGGATTTGATTATTTTGGCTTCGATTTGATTTTCATTTCGATTGATTATTTTCGTTTCGATTATGTTTTTATTCGATTCGATTATCTTCGTTTTGATTCGATTATTTTCGTTTCGATTCAATTCCATTCCATTCGATATTTATCGATTCGATGCGATTTGATTTTCTTCAATTCGATTCGATTCCATTCCATTTTTTTCATTTCGATTTGATTATTTTTCTTTTGACTGTATTCTTTTTATTCCATTCGATTATTTTCGTTTTGATTCGATTTTCATTTCGATTGGATTATTTTTGTTTCAACTCCATTATTTTCGTTTCAACTCGATTGTTTTTGATTCGATTCGATTATTTTCGTTTCAATTCGAATTTTTAAATCGATTCGTTTATTTTCACTTCGATTTGATTATTTACATTTCGATTCAATTATTTTCGATTCGATTCGATTATTTTCATTTCGATTCGATTATTTTCATTTCGATTCGATTATTTTCGTTTCGATTATGTTTTTATTCAACTCGGTTATCTTCATTTCGGTTCGATTATTTTCATTTCGATTCGATTTTTTTCGATTCGATTCGATTCCATTCCATTCGGTTTCTATTGATTCGATGAGATTTGATTTTCTTAGATTCGATTCGATTCCTTTTTTTTATTTCGATTTGATTATTTTTGTTTTGATTTAATTCTTTTTATTCCATCCGATTTTTTTCGTTTCGATTCGATTATTTTCATGTCGATTCGATTATTTTGGTTGCGACTCGATTATTTTCGTTTCTATTTTATTATTTCGATTCGATTATTTTCATGTCGATTTAATTATTTTGGTTTCAACTCGATTATTTTCGCTTCTACTTGA
>NW_027325685.1:300000-412800 GCF_048418805.1 Vulpes vulpes | reverse complement strand
TGGCTTTCCTAAAGAAGATGCTCCTTCTCCAGGCATTTGCTGTCAGGTTGGAGCCATTGCCCCAAAAGAAAGCAAACACTGTCGGATCAGTACAATGGCGAGAAAGAAATAGCATTCATCATGTGCCTCTGCCCTTTGTAAACTCTCATGGATGATTGGGGCAGCTCTTTCCCTCCAGGAGGAGCTTCCTATGCCCTGAGATCAACAGTCATGAATGGTGTACTGAGTAGAAAAGGGGTGGCATTCAGCTCAGGAAAAACTGACAGGCACCTCGGTCAGGCCTCTTGGGGGTGGATGGTCACGGCAGAACCAGAAGAAAGAGGCGGAAAACAGGTCCTCACGTACATCTATAAACTGTCATGTTAACCTCCTGTTTCCCAAACCCACCCCTACCACTAGGTGTTTCACTGTTTGCACTGTCCGTTGATAGGACCCGTCTCAGAATTTACGGTAACAGTGAAACTCCTTCAGTATTTTCCATTTTATGTGTGGGGAGGAGAACCCAAACTTTGTTACCCAAGATCCTTGAATCTTGGTGACCAACCATTTCCCCAGCTATATTTCTTCTCATCCCTCTTGGGTATCCCCTTGAAGTGCTGCTTCCAGTCATTTGGACGATTCTGTTCCTGAGTTCATTCTATCCATGTTCCTCCACTTGTTTTATAATTTGACTCTGCCTACAATCTGACAGCTGTGGTTCTTTCCTGGAGCTGCCAAACGACCTGCCTGTATCAGCCCCATTTCTGGAGTGTTTATCAGAAATGCCACCCCCTGTATTGATTTTTTGCATGAGGACTATGGAGTGGCTGGAAGCACAGAGCAGTGCAAGCACCAGGAGCTAAGAGCTAAGGGAGGCTGAATGAGATGCTAAGATCTGTTTGAAGGTGCCAGGTACCTATGGTGGCACCCGGGATTTGGAAAGTGAAGGTGAAGTTCTTGAGTGAAGGGAAATGGAGGAGAAATAAGCCCACATTCTGTACCTGCTTTTCCTTCAGTCTATTTGCTGATTCATACATCAGGGTAAGCATTTGAGAATCCCACATAAAGGAACTGGCAGAGGGCCGTTGCTAACAGGCTGAGAAACCAGCTGAATGAGAAATCTCACTTGTGGGGCAGAAGAGAGAAAAATAGTTTCAGGCTGTGGAGGCAGCCAGGAGCTGAGCCCACTACTCTCTGCCCAGTGTCTCATGAGATCTTGGATATCAAGGCTCAGCTTTCTCTCAGAGCATAGGTGTTCTTCAAGGGAGCAGGGCAAGGATCTAACAGATTCATAAAAATACTGAAAAATGGGCTAACACTGGGCATAATCTCAAGGTGAAGAGAAGATAATGCTTGGGGTTCACCATCCATGAAGGAGAATGGGTCCTGGGAAAGCCACCAGGTTATCAGCTGAGACCCATGAGTCAGGATGACTCTCAAGCTTAAAAGAGTCTTACAAGCCTACAGAGCCCCTGGCTGTCCTCAGCCCCTGGTTGGCTTGGGCAACTTGACCCCACTCTGTCTACCTATTGGGAGGGTGATCTTCTGAGTCTCTTTGTTCCATAGGCAATGTCGGACAGCTCTTTGACACCTCACCAGATATGTCCAGAAACCGCATCAAAGGGGAACAGAAAGAGACCATAAGAGCAAGCTCGAAGGACTTAGTTATTGGAATCCTTAGACAAGGTCTCAGAAGGAGCTATAACAAGGATGATTCAGAAAATACACTGCACGGTGGAGAATTTCACCAGATAATGAATAGAAAAGAATAAACCTGAAATTTGGCAATTAAAGGAATTCCTTTAAGAATAAAAAGGGCATCCTGCCATTTGTAACAAGGTGGTTGAACAAGAAGCATATCCTGCTCTGTGAAATAACCCAGTCACAGGATAGCACAGCATGACCCCACTTAGGGGCTGGAGGCTTGGCCCTGGGGGTTATTGCTCAGTTGAGTACAAAGTTTCATCTGTGCTACATGAACAAGCTCCAGAAGCTTCTGGTACAGCACGGCATCTGCACTTCACAGTACTGTTCCATGTACTTCAAATTAAGAGGGTGGATTTCCGTTAAGTGTGCTTCCCACCAAAACCAAACCAAAGCATCCAAAACCCTCCAAAATTTCCCTTGTGTCCCTTTTATGTTTTGGTTTTTTTTTTTTTTTAAGTATGTTACCTTGGTCGTCATAATATCACTGGTGTTTGCATCTATCCAAACTCCTCAAATTGCACCCATTAAATGTGCAGTCCTGTGTACATCATACCTCTATGATGCTGTCAAAGAAAACCGAAAATAGAGGTGTTCAAAGGCACATTCAATGGAAAAATAAATGATCTGTAACACTCACTTCTCTCCAGGAAGCCATGAGGGAGAAGGGCAGAAGCTGAGATTTCCAACCAATTTTGGGCAGCAGCAGTAGTAGTAGTGGGTCAGGGTCAAGACCACGCTTCTGGTTACTGTGGCAAGGGGTCCCGTGTTAATATTTGTGTCTGAGTTGGCCACCCAAGCAAAATGACGGTCTGCAGTTTTCTTTCCTAACTCTGCTTTCCTTTTCTTTTTATATATATACATTTCAATTCCCTTGAATTTTTCTTATTGTTTGGCAGAGTTTAAATGTCATTATTTTATAGAAAACAGAGGAATGGGAGAAAGAACTGTACTCACAGTTCTGCATAAAATGAAAAATAATCTTAAAAATTTTTCATACAGGACATACTGTGCATTGGGAGAGTGGAGTGATTGGAGCATCACGGCTTTAGAGAGGCTGGCAGGGAGTCGGAATGCAAGCACCATCTCCGCCTCACTGGGAGGTGCAACCTAGTTATGTAACCCCCCGGAGCTCGCTGGCCCATCCTGATGTGGAGCTGAGGATGCATCCCCACCCCTCCAGCGCCACCTGAGAATGAACTGAGATGAGCTGCACACAGCACCTAATGTACAAGTCAAAAGTGCAATGCCATCGCCATCATCATACTGTTGTTCTTGTAATGGATTGTCCTAATCCTTGTCGCCCCTCCGACGGGCAGGTGCTACAGAACTAGCCAAGGCAGGCCCGACCTCCCCAGGGCACATGAGGGGGCTGCCTGTCTTGAAAGAGTCGAAGTCCCTTGGCTTTATCTTCTGAGCGCTTCCTCTGCACCAAACGCCCTCCTTATGTTGCCTGTGTTTGACGTTTTCTTGTACCAAGAGGGTCTTTGATAGAGACCCTTGAGACACATTATTTCATAGTGAAGTGTGCCCTGTGTAGGAGACGGGTCCATGAGCCATGACCTTGGGCTTGATGGGGCTGCTCTCATCACAGAGCTTGGGGGACACTCTGTGTTGAGAAATGGTGGGCAGTCAGCAGCTGGGGAAGGGTTGCAGCCCTGAGTCAGGTGCGTGGCACAACCCAGGTCTGTCACCCTCAGCGTGTGGTAACTTGATGAGTTTCTAGACTTCAGTCAGATGACACAAATTCCTGACTATATTGTGTCTGAACCTTAGTTAACAGCCAATAAATCAGTTTTAATACATGACGATGATCTTACACTTATCAATATCACTGTCCCTTTCACAGAAGGAAGTAGCTTCTAACACTAAAACTCGGCCCAAGGCCTTGTTCTTTCATGTTCTTATTTCACCAGATATTTCTGAGTGCCTTACCATGGAGTGGAAGTGGGCAGCAAGACAAATTCCCTGCTTACATGGAATTTATAGAACTTATTTTGAGAGGAAACCAGAAATAAGCACAGTAACGAACACATGGATAATTTCACGTGGGGCTAAGAGCTGGCATCGTTCAGGAGGAACAGGGTTTTGAGATTGATCGGGTGAGGATGGTCAGGGTGGACTTCCCTGGGAGGGGTTGGGGGGGTAACTATGTGTAGAGTCCTCAACACCTTAGGAGCAGGTCAAGCCATGATGATCCATGGAAGGGAGTTCTCAGCAGGGAGAGATCTGAAGCTGCTGGTAGAGGGAGGCCTGGAGGCTGCAGGGCCCCTTCCCATCACTGATTCTCTGAAAAGGACTACAAGCATCCTTTCAAATGGTCTTTTTCTAGATTGTACCATTTTCCAATGGAACTCATTATATCATGGTAGGTAGTTCTGGGACCACAGAGACACAGAACAAGGTGGGCTGTGTTCTTCTCCATCCGGCTCTGGGTGTGGGCAGCAGGAGACCATCGCAGAGCAGGGCTCCCTTCTGGCGGCCTCAGCCCAGGCACAGGACAGCTCCCCCTGGCTCTAAGTTCCCCTTCCCACAGGAAAGGGGAGAAAAGACAGGAAAGGCTGCATCTCTAGTGCATCTGACCACAATTTAAACGGGGGGGGGGGGGGGGAAGCTGCATTCCCTGCGTACTGAGCGGGAAAAGAAGTGTAGACGTGAAAACCTTTGAATAAGCAATTAACTGGGTGGCAGCAAAGGGCAGCGAAAAGAAAGATGAATTGCCCGGAATAAAGGCCGGGAAGGAAGATGAAAAGTGTTCCTGCGGTAAAGGAACTCTGATGCAGGCCACCACGAGATAAAGAAGCAATTGTTTGATATGAGAACAATGAGGTGGCAACTCTCCAGGCCACAAAGGCAGACACCTCTCATGGCTTCCAGAGGGACAACAGGTGCTTTCACTGCTTGTTGATGAGTTTTAGCTACGCTGTGCCCAGTGCCTACTACGTGCTCCTCTATTCCTCCCTGGACAGCCTGTGCTGAAAACCTCTTTCCTGACTTCCTGGCAGGATCGGTTGCTCTAGATGTTCAGTGGCTCGGGATAAGGTGCTCAGGGGCGTAACTTTATTTCTCTCCCTCTTGCTGGTTGGTGAGCTCTGGAGGAGGCGGGAGTGGGTTCAGGGTTTTTACTCATTTCTAAAAGTGTGTTTTCCTTCTTGTTGGATGGAGACATTCTTTTTAAAAGGAAATTGGGAAGATAAGCAGATAGAGATACAAGAAAGGAATCTAACTGACAGTCATCTACTAAGACCTATTAGCTCAGATTCCAGTAATCCGTAGGACAGAAGTCTCTTCTCTCCAGGAGCTCAATATCTAGAGAGAGCAACAGATACATAAAGCTGCCATTTCAGTATAATGGGTTAAAGGCTTAGCTGGGGGTGTCCTGAATGTTATTGGGGGCGCATGGGTTATTTTTCTTGGCCAGTTGAGAAATCAGGGGGAGGAGAGGCTTCCTGGAGGAGGCAAGGTCTGATCTGATTTGAATCTAGAAGAATAGATAAAAGCTGATCAGGCAAAGGAGTGGGGTGGGGGGGGGCACCATGTAGCGGCAGGCATGTGTGCAAAGACCTGAGGGCCTGACTGAATCTGGTTCTTTCTGCCAATTTCAGGGAGGCAGGGGCTCCTGGTAAGTGAGGTATGAAAAGGGGTTGGCCAAATCGTCTGGGATGGAAGCAGAGGGAAGAGGTGTCCGGGCCAGATCAGCTCAGGCTGTTGGCCATGATGGGTTCCCACTCCCCACAGGCCCTGGGGGGAGGAGCAGGAGACCTGATCAGAGTGACATTTTAAGATGTCATTCCACAAGCCAGGTTTGGAGTGAACAGGGCAGGATGAAGCAGAGAGACCATTAGGACACTGTTGAAATATCTCCTGGTGGAATTATGGTGGCTTCATCCTAGGCAAGGGCTAGAAATGAGAAGAGCCAGTAAAGGTAGAGCAATTCAAAGCAGGGATCCATGGTGCAGGGTTGACAGTAGAGAATCCGTGATGTGTGGGGCTAAATTTCAGACTTTCATCATGTCTACATTTGTATTTAAACTTAAAATGAAAAATTTAAAATGACTTGCATTCTGCAAGTTGTATGAAATAGGTTAACAACTACAAGTCAAAGAATTAGGAACAATTCAAGTGGAATCTTCTGATCTATGTAATTTTTAGGGCCTGATCCAAGAATATATGGGGCTCCTTGTTTTAAAAAAATATATATATTGGGATGCCTGTGTGGCTCAGCAGTTGAGTGTCTGCCTTTGGCTCAGGGCATGATCCTGGAGTCTCAGGATCGAGTCCCACATCGGGCTCCCAGTGAGGAGCCTGCCTCCTATGTCTCTTCTATGTCCCTGCTTCTGTGTGTCTCTCTCATGAATGAATAAATAAAATCTAAAAAATATATATTGGGGAAACAGTACTAGTAAATATTGAGGAGTCTTATGCTCTGAGTGGGTACTACCAGGAAATATTCTAAAACATGAAACTTTTCTCCTGAGGTCTCTGCACAGGCTATGGTGTTTTTCCTGGCTTTTTCATTTTTTTTTTTAACCTAGAACGACATTATTTGAGTGAATTTTACTGTTCATCTTTGTCATCTTTGCAACGTGCCATGCTAGTTTTTCTTTTTTTTTTTCTTTTTTTATTTTTTTAATTAATTTTTATTGGTGTTCAATTTACCAACATACAGAAAAACACCCAGTGCTCATCCCGTCAAGTGTCCACCTCAGTGCCCGTCACCCATTCCGCTCCAACACCCGCCCTCCTCCCCCCTTCCACCACCCCTAGTTCGTTTCCCCGAGTTAGGAGTCTTTATGTTCTGTCTCCCTTCCTGATATTTCCCAACATTTCTTCTCCCTTCCTTTATATTCCCTTTCACTATTACTTATATTCCCCAAATGAATGAGAACATACACTGCTTGTCCTTCTCCGATTGACTTATTTCACTCAGCGTAATACCCTCCAGTTCCATCCACGTTGAAGCAAATGGTGGGTATTTGTCATTTCTAATGGCTGAGTAATATTACATTGTATACATAGACCACATCTTCTTTATCCATGCATCTTTCGATGGACATCGAGGCTCCTTCCACAGTTTGGCTATTGTGGCCATTGCTGATAGAAACATCAGGGTGCAGGTGTCCCGGCGTTTCATTACATCTGAATCTTTGGGGTAAATCCCCAACAGTGCAATTGCTGGGTCGTAGGGCAGGTCTATTTTTAACTCTTTGAGGAACCTCCACACAGTTTTCCAGAGTGGCTGCACCAGTTCACATTCCCACCAACAGTGTAAGAGGGTTCCCTTTTCTCCGCATCCTCTCCAACATTTGTTGTTTCCTGCCTTGTTAATTTTCCCCATTCTCACTGGTGTGAGGTGGTATCTCATTGTGGTTTTGATTTGTATTTCCCTGATGGCAAGTGATGCAGAGCATTTTCCCATGTGCATGTTGGCCATGTCCATGTCTTCCTCTGTGAGATTTCTCTTCATGTCTTTTGCCCATTTCATGATTGGGTTGTTTGTTTCTTTGGTGTTGAGTTTAATAAGTTCTTTATAGATTTTGGAAACTAGCCCTTTATCTGATACGTCATTTGCAAATATCTTCTCCCATTCTGTAGGTTGTCTTTTAGTTTTGTTGACTGTATCTTTTGCTGTGCAAAAGCTTCTTATCTTGATGAAGTCCCAATAGTTCATTTTTGCTTTTTTTGCATTTTTTTATTGTTACATATATATTTTTTAATTTTAATACAGAGTCAGATTTTAGAAACTGTACAAAGGAGAGCCAAAAACACTTTACACATTCATGATTAGCTTTAGTATTTTTTACGGTACATACTGAAAATGTTTTTTACTAGTAAGGAATGCCAAGTGTGTCCATCACCATTTGAATAGCTTGTAGGGGATTTGTGATTTCTTCCATGTTATCTCTTCTCAAAACCCAATCTGGTTTAAGTCTTGAAACTATTCTGTTTCTTACAGGTGTTTCTGGAATAAAGGGAGTACTTATAGAAGAATTCATCTTTTGTTTATAAAGTGTTCTTTCAGTATTCATTTTATGTTTACGAGCTGTAAGCTTGTAGAGACTATAAATACGGTCAACAACTTTGGACTTACTTGGAACACTAGAGGCCCTATTCGTTGTCTTCAATAAAACAGCTAACAAACAGTAGGTTTTTGTAAAAATGCTTCCACCCTTGTCTGCAACTTTGTCACCAGGTTTTTCTCGGTACATTTGCAAAAGGTCCAGCAGTGTATCTATGCAGTTTTCTGCATCAGAAACTGCTGCAGTAGTTTTCTCATACTTAGCGACATTAAGCACGACTTGTACAGCATATCTGATGACTTCCATACAAGGAATGCTACGATTACAACTTCGGATCAAAACAAATATTTTAGAAACTGCTCCACTCTGGGCCATGTTCTCGCAAAAAAGTGGAGATAATCTAGTAACTACCTCTAGGTGCTTTAAGGCCTCAAGAATAGCAGAAAGGTACTTCTAGGTCAAAAGATAATGAAGTGCAAGCACAGTTCTTTTGTAAAGTTTGTTTTCTTCTCGAATCTCCCTGTTAACAAGTTGAAGACTTAGTCGTATAGCTTTAATTTTTGTACAATCATTTTTCTTCCTCCAAGAGTATCCTCTCCATAATGCCTGAATTCTACTGATTGCATTATTAAATTTTTCCTGTTTTTTACGGAGGAGGAAACGGCGTACTGCTTTCTGTATTACTGATGCAGCTCTATTCTGCTGGCTCATACATCCTGGAACTTCATGCTGACTTGTGAGGATGCGAGGGTATTTCTGAGCAAACCTCTTTTGCTGTAATCTTGTTCAAAACCACCTCTGGATACAGATGACTGCATTAACCTGCTTGTTAGTATTCTTCATAGACATGTGATGTTTATATGCTCTTTGAATTTTAAGAGCAGACAGGTGATAATATGCAGGTGCTGTGAAGTGAAGAAGTCTGATTTTGGTTCTTTGTTCTAAAATTCTTTTTCTTACTAACCAACCATGCACCAGTGCTTGTAGAACAACTGTAGATTTTTTAAATTCTACTTATTTTATCCTTTGACATTTTCCAGCCTTCCTGGCTCGTATATATCTCTGTATGGTCAAAGCAGCAGACTTCTGCCGGAGAAAGACCTGCCTTGCTTTGTATCTTCTAAAATTCGCTTGGATCAAACAAGCAGCTTGATATCTTTTCATCATTAAGAAGTGTTCACGAGCTATTCTTCCAGAAAGTATAGCTCTCCATTTTCTCTGAATGATAATTGTTGATGCTCTCACATTCAGAAACCGTGTTCTCTCCAGTTTGGTGTAGAAGCAACCTTGAATGATTTTTAACAGCTTTTAATACAGCTAGATAGTCTTTACGTGCTTTCCAATACCTATACCAGGCTTGAATCTTGCAGGCAGCTTTCACTTGATGTAAATATTTCCTGGCTTTATAGCTCCTCTACACAGCCTGGATTTTTATGGTGCTATCTTTAATTTTCTGAAACCTCCGTTTCTGTATAAATCCTCTCGTTCTAGCTTGAATCATGATAATGCTGCTCCTAATTTGTAAATATACTTGTCTTTGATGTTTTGTAGACAAAAAGGCTCGGTGGTGATTTTGTAAGACGACTGCTGCCTTCCTGTACAATAAAAACTGCCTTCTTGTTTGCCACGTCCTGAAGTACTGCTGGAGGGTCACCGCAGCTCTTTTCTGCTGGACAAACCTTCTCCGACACACGGCCATCTGAAGGAAGTACTGAATGCGCAGGGCAGCACACTTCTGTGTTTCCAATTTCCTTGTGACCATCTCGCAGAAAGCTCTTTGAGTCGCTACTAGAGCCTCTCTCTGGGGGTACTCGGCCTCTTGTGAACAAGTGACCAGGGAAGCTCCACGCCACTTCTGAGTCCTAAGTGCTGAGCCGTGAACAGCTGCACACTGAGCTTCGGTTCTGCAAGAGCAGAAGGCAGACTGCTTAGCACTGGCTACCACGTTTACCTCCGAGAGAGTTTTCAGTCTCTCTCTAACCTTCATGCCCCGAAAAGCAGCCTGAATAATTCGCACAGACTTCTGAACTGCCAAAAAATTTTCCCCTTCCACTTTTACTCGGATATAGGACCTAAAATAGTTCTGTATTACAGCAACGGCGGTTTTCTTTGCTTGATAATCGAGTTTGGCTCTGTGCATTCGGTAGAATGACTGAATTCGTGTGGCAGCTGGGTGCCTATGCTGCATGTCCTCTTGCACCTTACAACTTCTATATGAAGACTGTGTACACACGACTGCCCGGGTGCGCACTGCAGTTAGTGCCCTGTATCGTCTTTGGACAAAAATTACATTTGCTCTCAAGTGGAGATAATGCTTCCTTACTTTGGAGGCTTTAAAATGCTTCTGAATAATAGTGGCAGCCTGATGCTGTTCCTGAATCGGTTTCCTTAGGATCATGTCCCGGAAATCTGCTTCAGTACAGGCTGCTGCTGCATTCCTGAGTGCACTGTGTTGAAGAGCTTTCTTTTTATTTGCTCTATATTTTTCTTGTATTACTTTTGTAGCCCACTGGATCTCTTGGTAAAAAAGATACTGCCTATACATTCTGTATGTGCTTTGTATTACGATAGCAGCTCTGTGTTTTTCCCTTAAAAGCTGTCTTGCTTTCATTCCCTTATATGCAGCCTGAATGATCAAAGCAGAACGTCTCTGTCGAACAGAATTTCTCTTTGAAATTTTGCAGCCCTGTATGTTCGGTAATGTTGCTGAATTAAAATGGAGGCATGTTTCCAGGTCTGAAATGTCTGAAATTTGGATTGCATCTCATTTAATTGATTTTTAATTTCTGCCTGATTGGATCTAAATCACCAAGTAACATATGTTCTGTGCATTCTCTAAGTGGCATGGATGAAAACCGCAGCCTGTGCATCTCCTGCAGCTTCTTCTTTGCCACCAGCCTTCGGTAAGATGACTGGATTGTAATGACCGCTTTTTTTAATTTCAAGAATTGGTGCAAGTGATGCCTGGCACAAATGGTGGCCTGGGATTTTCTCTGAACAAAAACAGTAGCTCTTTTGAGGGAAATGAACCTTTTCTTCACCACTAAAGATCTAAATGTGTGCTTTGAATAAGGGTCGCAGAGGAATGCATGTTTTTCAAATGTTCCCTTTGCCTTTGTGGATGTATCTTGCAAGAAGTTACAGTGGCCAAGTTCAAAAAGTGTGCTGCCTGTGTTCTCTTCTATGATTTTGATGGACTCTTGTCTCACATTTAGATCTCTCATCCATTTTGAGTTTATCTTTGTGTATGGTGAAAGAGAGTGGTCCAGTTTCATTCTTCTGCATGTGGATGTCCAATTTTCCCAGCACTATTTATTGAAGAGACTGTCTTTCTTCCAGTGGATAGTCTTTCCTCCTTTATCGAATATTAGATGACCATATATTTCAGGGTCCACTTCTGGGTTCTCTATTCTGTTCCATTGATCTATGTGTCTGTTTTTGTGCCAGTACCACACTGTCTTGATGACCACAGCTTTGTAGTACATCCTGAATTCTGGCATTGTGATGCCCCCAGCTATGGTTTTCTTTTTTAAAATTCCCCTGGCTATTCGGGGTCTTTTCTGATTCCACACAAATCTTAAAATAATTTGTTCTAACTCTCTGAAGAAAGTCCATGGTATTTTGATAGGGATTGCATTAAACGTGTAAATTACCCTGGGTAACATTGACATTTTTACAATATTAATTCTTCCAATCCATGAGCATGGAATATTTTTCCATCTCTTTGTTACTTGCTCAATTTCTTTCAGAAGTGTTCTATAGTTTTTAGGGTACAGATCCTTTACCTCTTTGGTTAGGTTTATTCCTAGGTATCTTATGCTTTTGGGTGCAATTGTAAATGGGATTGACTCCTTAATTTCTCTTTCTTCAGTCTCATTGTTAGTGTATAGAAATGCCATTGATTTCTGGGCATTGATTTTGTATCCTGCCACAGTACCAAATTACTGTATGAGTTCTAGCAATCTTGGGGTGGAGGCTTTTGGGTTTTCTATGTAGAGTATCATGTCATCAGTGAAGAGGGAGAGTTTGACTTCTTCTTTGCCAATTTGAATGCCTTTAATGTCTTTTTGTTGTCTGATTGCTGAGGCGAGGACTTCCAGTACTCTGTTGAATAGCAGTGGTGAGAGTGGACATCCCTGTCCTGTTTCTGATCTTAGGGGAAAGGCTCCAAGTGCTTCCCCATTGAGAATGATATTTGCTGTGGGCTTTTCGTAGATGGCTTTTAAGATGTCGAGGAAAGTTCCCTCTGTCCCAACATTCTGAAGGGTTTTGATCAGGAATGGATGCTGTATTTTGTCAAATGCTTTCTCTGCATCTAATGAGAGGATCATATGGTTCTTGGTTTTTCTCTTGCTGATATGATGAATCACATTGATGGTTTTATGAGTGTTGAACCAGCCTTGTGTCCCAGGGATAAATCCTACTTGGTCATGGTGAATAATTTTCTTAATGTGTTGTTGGATCCTATTGGCTAGTATCTTGTTGAGAGTTTTTGCATCCATGTTCATCAGGGATATTGGTCTGTAATTCTCCTTTTTGGTGGGGTCTTTGTCTGGTTTCGGAATTAAGGTGATGCTGGCCTCATAGAACGAATTTGGAAGTACTCCATCTCTTTCTATCTTTCCAAACAGCGTTACTAGAATAGGTATGATTTCTTCTTTAAACGTTTGATAGAATTGCCCTGGGAAGCCATCTGGCCCTGGACTCTTGTGTCTTGGGAGGTTTTTGATGACTGCTTCAATTTCCTCTCTGGTTATTGGCCTGTTCAGGTTTCCTATTTCTTCCTGCTCCAGTTTTGGTAGTTTGTGGCTTTCCAGGAATGAGTCCATTTCTTCTAGTTTTCCTAATTTATTGGCGTAGAGCTGTTCATAATATGTTTTTAAAAACGTTTGTATTTCCTTGGTGTTGGTAGTGATATCTCTGTTCTCATTCATGATTTTATTAATTTGAGTCTTCTCTCTCTTCTTTTTAATAAGGTTGGCTAATGGTTTATCTATCTTATTAATTCTTTCAAGGAACAAACTCCCGGTTCTGTTGATCTGTTCCACAGTTCTTTTGGTCTCGATTTCATTTAGTTCTGCTCGAATTTTAATTAACTGTCTTCTTCTGCTGGGGGTGGGGTCTATTTGTTGCTTTTTCTCTAGTTCCTTTATGTGTAAGGTGAGCTTTTGAATTTGAGTTCTTTCCAGTTTTTGAATGGATGCTTCTATTGCGATGTGTTTCCCCCTCAGTACTGCTTTTGCTGCATCCCAAAGATTTTGAACAGTTGTATCTTCATTCTCATTAGTTTCCATGAATCTTTTTAATTCTTCTTTAATTTCCTGGCTGACCTTTTCATCTTTTAGCAGGATGGACCTTAACCTCCACGTGTTTGTGGTCCTTCCAAACTTCTTGTTGTGATTAAGTTCTAATTTCAAGGCATTATGGTCTGAGAATATACAGGGGACTCTCCCGATCTTTTGGTATCGGTTCAGACCCAATTTGTGACCCAGGATGTGGTCTATTCTGGAGAAAGTTCCACGTGCACTTGAGAAGAATGTGTATTCAGTTGAGTTTGGATGTAAAGTTCTATAGATATCTGTGAAATCCATCTGGTCCAGTGTATCATTTAAAGCTCTCGTTTCTTTGGAGATGTTGTGCTTAGAAGACCTATCGAGGGTAGAAAGAGCTAGATTGATGTCACCAAGTATAAGTGTATTATTATCAAAGTATTTCTTGAAATTGGTTATTAATTGGTTTAAATATTTGGCAGCTCCCACATTCGGGGCGTATATATTGAGGATTGTTAAGTCCTCTTGTTGGATAGATCCTTTGAGTATGAGATAGTGTCCCTCTTCATCTCTCACTATAGTCTTCGGGGTAAATTTTAATTTATCTGATATAAGGATGGCTACCCCTGCTTTCTTTTGAGGACCATTTGAATGGTAAATGGTTCTCCAACCTTTTATTTTCAGGTTGTAGGTGTCCTTCTGTCTAAAATGAGTCTCTTGTAGACAGAAAATAGATGGGTCCTGCTTTTTTATCCAGTCTGAAACCCTGCGCCTTTTGATGGGGTCATTAAGCCCGTTCACGTTCAGAGTTACTATTGACAGATATGAGTTTAGTGTCATCATGATATCTATTCAGTACTTGTTTTGTGGATTGTTCCACTGAACTTCTTCTTAAAGGGGAATTTTAAGAGTCCCCCTTAAAATTTCTTGCAGAGCTGGTTTGGAGGTCGCATATTCTTTCAGTTCCTGCCTGTCTTGGAAGCTCTTTATCTCTCCTTCTATTCTGAATGAGAGCCTTGCTGGATAAAGTATTCTTGGTTGCATGTTCTTCTCATTTAGGACCCTGAAGATATCCTGCCAGCCCTTTCTGGCCTGCCAGGTCTCTGGAGAGGTCTGCTGTTACCCTAATATTCCTCCCCATAAAAGTCAGGGACTTTTTTTCCCTTGCTGCTTTAAGGATCTTCTCCTTATCTTTGGAATTTGCAAGCTTCACTATTAAATGTCGAGGTGTTGAATGGTTTTTGATTTTAGGGGGGGATCTCTCTATTTCCTGCATCTGAATTCCTGTTTCCCTTCCCAGATTCGGAAAGTTTTCAGCTAGGATTTGTTCAAATACATATTCTGGCCCTCTATCCTTTTCGGCGCCCTCGGGAACCCCAATTAAACATAGGTTTTTCTTCCTCAGGCTGTCATTTATCTCCCTTAATCTGTCCTCATGGTCTTTTAATTGCCTGTCTCTTTTTTCCTCAGTTTCCCTCTTTGCCATCAACTTGTCTTCTATGTCACTGACTCGTTCTTCCACCTCGTTAAGCCTCGTCGTTAGGACTTCTAGCTTGGATTGCATCTCATTTAATTGATTTTTAATTTCTGCCTGATTAGATCTAAATTCTGCAGTCATGAAGTCTCCTGAGTCCTTTATGGTTCTTTCTAGAGCCACCAGTAGCTGTATAATAGTGCTTCTGAATTGGCTTTCTGGCATTGAATTGTAATCCAGATTTTGTAACTCTGTGGGAGAGAGGGCTGTTTCTGATTCTTTTTTTGGAGGTGAGGTTTTTCTTCTAGTCATTTTGCTCAGTGCAGAGTGGCCAAAAACGAGTTGTGTTGGGAAAAGGAGAAAAAAAGAGAGAAGGAAAGAAAAGAGAAAAAGAAAAAAGAGAAAGTAGAACAAAAGGGGGGGAAAGAAGAAAAAGAAAGAAAAAGACAGGAGAGAAACAAAGGGGGGTGGGGTGGGGGAAGCAATCAGAAATCAAGGAGAAAGAAAAAAAAAACACAAACCAAAACAAAAACAAAAAAACACGGGGAGTATCTTCTGATTCTGTATACTTTGAGTCCCTTGACCTCCCCTGGAACTGGTCCGTGTCGCTGGTCTTCTGGGGGAGGGGCCTGCTGTGCTGATTTTCAGGTATTAGCACTTGGGGGAGCTGCTCTGCCCCTTCCTGGTGCAGGGCTCAGTGGGGGGTGTTCACCCGGTGAGGCCCCAGGGGGAACAGCCGCAGTGGCGGGGCCAGCTCTGCAGCCCTGGAGTCAGCACCCGCAGTAACTCCGGGGTTCTCCGTCTGCAGGGCCTGGGGGCTCCGGGGCGGGGCCGCTGATCTGCTCAGCTCCGGGCAGGAGAGTCCTCGCTGTCCTAGGCCCTCCTGGCCTCTGCCTGTCCCCGGGGAGGCTGGATCCTGGGCTGTGTCCCGGGCCCTGTGCTCCGGGGCCTGCGCTGTTGGATTCGCTCCCGCCCGCAGCCCCCTCTGCGGAGCCGCCGCCCGAGCCCCTCCGAGCTGCTCCGGGTCCCGGGTCTCGCCGTGCGTGCTGTAGCCCTTAGGGAGCTCGGCGCACTCTCAGGGGTGCAGGTGCCTGTTAGTTTCCCGGCAGCCCGAGGGCATCCCCGCCCTCCGGGGTCCTGCTCTAATTCCTCGCGGCCCCTCCCCCTTGGAGGCCTTTTGTTTCTTCATTTCTTTTTCCCGGTCTTCCTACCTTGATAGAAGTGTGAACTCTTCTCACTGTAGAGTTCCAGCTCGACTCTCTTTAAATCTCAGGCCGAATTCGTAGATTTTCAGGATGATTTGAAGGTTATCTAGGTAATTTGTTGGGGACAGGTGACTTGGGGACCCTCCTCTTCCACCGTCTTGCCCCTCCTCCAGCACAAATTTATTTTTCAGAGTTCTGGAGAGGGAAATCCAAGATTCAGTGTCCGGTAGGTATAGACCTGCTTTCTGATTCATAGACGGCTTTCTCACTGTAACCTCACATGGCGGAAGGGGTCAGGAATTCACTTACAATCAAACCTGAGCTCTGGCAACACTCTTGAGCAGAAGCAATTTTCCTTTGGCTTTTCCTACCTAGTTCTCCACATGTGACACTTGAAGAAAGGTTTTGCCTTAAAGATGAGACATTAGTTCTATCAATAGCCAGCATCAAATATTTTACTGTATTTCAGCAAAACTTTTTATTCCATGGTCTCTACTGGATTCCCCCCTAATCAGGCTCTAAGATAGAAGACTTTGAGACAAGGGCTTTGAGTGGGAAGAAATGCTGGCAAAGAAATTGGGGAGGTGATCTAGAAAGATGTGACAGCAAGCAGGACGCGGAGGTTCCTAATAAACCAGTTGCTATGCGGATAAATGAGACTAATCCTCCAGAAAAGTTTTAGGAATTAGTATAAAACAGACTTCAGAATTATCCTGGACTGAGAAATATGGGTTATGTATACTCCTGACACTTATTAGTCACTTAGAGTACCTCTGGTGAGCTGTTAATTCTAAGCTTACCATGTTAGACAACATGGGTTCTGCAGCCCAAGGGCTGCCTCCAAAGAAGATGCAGGATTCAGGATGTCAGCCCAGGGTGCATAGAACTTGACATGAGGATTCAAGGAACATGGTGGAGGATTTACCATGTATTTCCACTAAGGATTGAAGTAGTAGGTATTAAAAAGGCCTCTTTATATATTGCCCACAATGCAGAGTAGGAGCTGATACTAGTGGATTGTAGAGCTAGAGGTGGATTTTTGTCCTTTTGCATTAAAATGGTATCTTTAGAGGGAGGGGAAGACTCAAGTGTTAGCATCTTCCTCAGATGAAGAGGGGTGAGTAGTAGAATTGGCCTTGTTCTGTCTTGAATCAAGCAAGCGCTTCATGGAAATCTCTTGAAAGCCTAATCTCAGTCTCAGATATGTAGGAACCATAAGAAATACCTGGTCAACCTTCAGGCCTGCTTGATTCTTTGCTCAAGCATACTAAGAGAACAAGGAGCACGAACACTATTTTGAGAAATAGGACCAAAGTACCCCCAAATATGAAGAAAAACATGAATCTATTCAAAAAGTTCAATGAAGCCCAAGGAGGATAAGCCCAAACAAATCCATATCAATATGTATTATCAAATTTTCAAGACCAAGGACAAAAGAATCCACTCATCATGTACAAGGGTATCCTCCAGTAAGATCAACAACAATCATTAGATTAAGAAGGCCAGAAGGCTGAAGGATAATACTTAAAGTACTGAAAGGAAGGAAGAAAAAAAAAAACCCTGTCACAGAATTCTATATCTGACAAAACTATCCTCCAAAACAAAGTCAGATTGATATTTCCAGATAAAAACTGAGTCTGTCATTAGTTAGCCCACAAAAAATACAAAAAAACCCCACAAATCCTAAACAGTCCTTCAGACTTAAAGGACATTAGACCATAACTCCATGTAAAGAAATCATTGGTATGGGTTCCCTATTAAGATGACGTAAACATTGTGGAACAGAGCAGTGATGGCTGCACAAAATTGTGGATATCTAAATGCAATGGAATCATATATTTTAAAATGGTGAATTTTGTTAAATTTCATAACTTTGAAATGTCTTCTGGGAGAACAACTGGAGAGCTATATAGGATCCATCTGAATGAACTATTGTGTACTCAAAGGATCCTCCTATCAGTAAAACCAAGATGTTAAAACCACATAATCATATTTCTAGAACTTCTAAGAGTATTAGAAGATGTGTTTGGCAGAAATATGTGTGCATAATAAATGATTTTGGTGGAACTGGCTTCAACTCAACCTTAATGAGCCGATAGTAAAGTTTTGGCTCATTAGCAGTTTCAGATGGATGCAGTCATGACCCATACTGAGATTGCCTGGGAGATCCCCAGACACTGAAAAAGGTCAGATGCTGTCAATCTTTCCAGATCTGATTTAATATCAGGATTTAAGAATGAAGAGTAGACTTCCGGTAAACCCACTGACCCCTCTTTAATTGTAGTGGTCTTAGAGGGGGGCTGGAGATGCTTTGTCAGCAGGAGCCGTCTATTCTTTGGCAGTAATGGTCTCCTTCTGCTCCTTCACACCAGAATCTCTGAAGACAAGGTCCCTTTATTCTCTTATGCCAGGTCCTCCAGGGTGAAGCCTCTATGGCCACTGTTGTAGCTTCTGTTGTGGATCATTCCTGAAGAGGAGATATGTGCACTCTATGCAGTGTATTTGGGATTGTACAGGTTCTCTATCTGGGGGGAAATGATTACAGCCTGAGCCTAGGAGGTTGAAGGAGTCTGGCCATAGTCTTTAACAGTGAAAGCTGTTGTAGACTGAGCTTTTCAGGAAGCAGCTTTTGAGAGGGAGTTGAATATACAGAAAAGCGTACTATGGAGTGCTATCAGGAGCAATGTCTGTAAAAGAAGTGATCCAGCAGGACTGGGCGGAGAAGTTAATCTATCACTTAGGAACATAAAGGCCTGGTCCTCTCAAGCATCTTGGTGATTCAGAACTCTCAACTCCACTGGAATGTGTCCCTGAGAATGGTGCTTGGCCTTTGCTAAGTAGATCTTTGAGGCAATCCCATAGAAGAGTACAGGATTTTCCTCACGTAGCACTTCAAGTAGCTGGGCTGGGGTGGGGAGAGAGATGGGTTCTTTGCATCTAAAGAGGAATGTGGGTAACATATAATCATGTCCACTATAGCCTCTGCACCACCCAGAGCCACTTCTTGGAATAAATTCTAGAGGGAGTTTCCCTAAGTTCAAGTAGGTTTCTTCCTGAAGAAACTAAAGACTGGAAAGACAAATCCTGTGAAGGAGTTCTGTTGGAGTTTCAACTGGTACATAGCGGCCCCTTCCTCTGTCCAGATTTCTCTTACCCTTATATACCCTTTTGGTGGATTCCCTGGTGGCATGACAAGGTCCTCCTCTCTCCTGGACCTGAGCTGAAATCCTGTATTTCTCAGGCTATGGATGCTGTGTACTTTATCATCAAATCAGATCACCAAGAAACCTACAAATAGGTTGTCTCCTATCCCACTGTATAAGAGCAACCCTGCTTCTTCCTGGTGACTAAAGCCAATTACCTCTGCCAAGACGATGTCCTTGTCTGATGGCCCGTTAACTCAAGGAGACTTGAGGGCTGAGGCAGCAACCATAGCTCATTTTTAAAGTAGGTCTTTGTCCCTTGATACAAGCATGTGCCTTTTGGGAACCAGTAACTCTAAATCTAAGTCCCAGAGATGTAGGATCAGGAAGAAATACAAAAGCACAACAGGGTCACTAGGAGTGCTGGCAAATAGGAGGCATGCCTACTTGGAAGCCTTTTGAGTGACCACACCCTAATGCAGTATACTTTAAGGCTGAACCTATCTATAGGGGTGTACCATTCAAACAAGTGCGTTTTAAGTATAAAAAGGGGGGATCCCTGGGTGGCGCAGCGGTTTGGCGCCTGCCTTTGGCCCAGGGCGTGATCCTGGAGACCCGGGATCGAATCCCACATCAGGCTCCCGGTGCATGGAGCCTGCCTCTCCCTCTGCCTGTGTCTCTGCCTCTCTCTCTCTCTCTCTGTATGACTATCATAAATAAATAAAAATTAAAAAAAAAAATAAGTATAAAAAGGATGGATTGTGATTACTACTGCCATGGGCCTGGGAACCAGTATTGCCTGCAAACCAGTGCTTCAGCTTTGAGGAATTGTACGGATGTACTGAAAGATTAACCCAGTACTGAGTTGTCTACTCCCTGCATGTTCTAAATAAGGGTTTGGCCCCTGCCTGGCTCTTAAGAATCTGACACCTTGGGATGTTCTGCCGGATGAGTGGTTTGTTATTTACTTGGAGCCCATGAGCCACATGAAACAGTCTGTTAACAATGTGACTTATGGGGGACTTGGGCCATGAGGTATTGGCTTGACCTCTGGAGAGGGCTAGGAACCACATGCAGAAGTAGACATCCCAGGCCTACCACCGATTAAAAAAAAAAAAAAAAAAAACCTGGCTGCCAAGGCTCACATGAGTTGCCCTGTTTCCATGTGAATGCTCACACATTACTGGGAGAGCTAAATATCTGACCCCACAGGGAGAAGACCACTAGAAACTTGTGGCTGATATCTCCTGGACTCTGCCCCTTGTACATGCGGGGCATGAGTAACAGTCACTACAATGGCGCTTCATGTGAAATCTTATTCTTGGCTTCCTCTTTCTTATGCTGCTCATCCCCACTCCCTTGTTACTTCCTTATGGAAGCACTTTGCTTCATAAACCAGTTGCATGTATCTTATGTTTCTGGGATAATTGCAAGGCAGTTGCTACCAGAAGCCCTCCTTGGAAGGAGGGTTTATGGAATGGGATCTCTTGAAGGCGAATTGCTTACCAGTCAAATGATAAGGATCTCATCCCTGGAGATAAGTGGATTATTGACAGGAATGGTAAAGCTAGAGTGGTGGTTCTCAAAATGTGGTTCCCAGGCCACCAGCATCAGCATCTTCTGGGAATGTTTTTAGAAATGCAGGCTCTTGGGCCCTATCCCATACCTGCTGAATCAAACTGAGTGGGGCCTAGTCAGTTGTGACAAACCCTGTAGGTATTTCAAGTACCTACAAAAAGGCTGACTTCCATCTCTGAACCTAGATGGGAGGGGGATGCATTGTGTTGTGACCTCTCTAGCATGCGGCAAAGAGTAAGGGAGGCCGAAGGAACAGCTGGAGTGAATAAGAACTGGAACTGGTTGAGTATGGCTGGGCAGGTCCTGTATATTAAGGCTCAGTGTAAATGTTGAAACGGCCCCCATGGTGATAGTTCTCAAAAACCTGCATTTCCTACAGCCCTGATCTCATGCAGTGAGCCTAGTTTACAGGGTTCTGTGGAGTTGAAGGCCTGTTATCTACAGACTTATTTCCAGACTTAACACCCAACAGAACACAGCTTCATCCCCAGCTTTTTGCATGTTGCTATATCCCTTCTAAAGAACATACTCACTATACTATGTTGACTGTTTGGAATTTGTTTAAAAAATAACAGAAGGCTGGATATGTGGCCTGACAAGGACTCCAAGCCAAATTTAAAAGCTAGAAAGAGACTAGTAGGATGAAAAAGCCCCATTCCAAGGGGAGATTTTTGATTGTAGGGAATTGGTCACCAATTCATATGCTGTACCTCACTGGCTTGTATTAGTTTTCTTTCTATTCACTTCAATTTGGTCCACATTAATAGAATGTCCAATATACTTGATGCTAAATAGAAGTGTCCATTTTAGCATAGCCCTTTGGACTCAGAAGGTCATGGGTTTCTGCATGTTTTACTCCACACTATTCTGAAATACAACTTCCACTTGTTGACTTATTTGCTTGTCTTAGAATCTACTTTCGAAAGGGTTGCCAGATAATAGTGCTCAGTGAAACTTGAATTTCAGAAAAACAGCTGTTTTAATAGAATGTCCCAAATATTACATGGGACATAATCATGCTATAAAAATCACCTCTTTTTTTTTTTTTTAAATCACTTCTCATTTAAACTTGGCAAACATCCTGCGATTGGAAAGCTCTGTATACTTACACAAAGTAAGGTATGTTCTTGTGCTTTAAACACCTGCTACATCCTAGCTTCTAAACTAGAAATTCTATTCATTATTCTTCTAGCAATCTTCTGAGAAATAATTTCTAACTTATACAGGGACCGTGATAGAGCCAGGATCCATTGTACTAGTTCTACCTCTTAGTAGTTGTGTGGGCTTGAGCACAGTAGTTGGCCCCTCTGAGCCTCAGATTCCAAGACCAGGGAGTAAATATTCTGGTGCCTTCTACCAGCATAAATAAGTCTGAGTCCACTGGCGGGATCTTTGCTCAGAGTGGAGAGATTCCACACTCTGTCACTCCAGACAGCTCATCGACTTTGTCTCCGTCTCTGCATTTTCCCATGTTTCTGAATTCAAAATGAACATTAAGTGAATGTCCTGTGCCTGCATGAGTGTCATTCATGTGTGTGGTGTATACACATGAATGTCATGTCCCAGAGGGCATTTTAGGCTTGTTTCTTCAACTGCCCATCACGAACAAGCCCCTGTTAACAAAACTGAGTATTTAAATCCATTAGCATAGTGGAAATGAAGACCTATCTGCCTGATGTCTGTTTCCCTAGAACGGGGTGGGGGGGGGGACTTCCTTCTACCCTAAATTCTAAGAATTAAACCTGCTATAAGACAGATTAAACTGAGACAGACATACAGATTTAATATTTTTACACATACACTGGAATTTTCAGAAGGAAAAAGAAAACCCAAGGATGATGTTAATCCTGGGGGCATCTAGGTGTCTTGGTCAGTTGAGCGACCAACTCTTGGTTTCAGCTCAGGTCATGATCTCTGGGTCATGGGATGGAGCCCCTTGTTAGGCTCAGCAGGGAATCTGCTTGGGATTCTCTCTTCATCTCCCTCGCTACCCCTCCTGCTCATGTTCAATCTCTAAAATCTTAGGTATAAATTCCAGGGACTTTTTTTCTTTCTATGCACAGAAAAAGTACAGGGATGTGACCAGCCAGTGTGGTTAGCCTGGGGGCCGTAATTTGTGGGACAACAGCTAGGATATACATGGACAAATGGAGGTTAAGGGCTCATTTAGTGGGTTGGTTTGTACAGGCTCAGACTGGTGTCATCACCTAGTCCCTGGTGACAAAATTCCCTTGAGAGAGGTGCTCACTCTGCCCTAGGAAGAGCAGAACATTTTTTAAGACTTGCTTTTGGGCAGAAATTGGGGGGTGGGTGGTCAGAAAGCTATCTTACATCTTTCAGGTTCCTTCAGTTCAAAACCATGTCAGCACAACATAGGCACAGAACCTCTTCACCAAGAATTGACTGCACTCATGGCAGTCCTAACGCAGGCCTTGTGGTCCTCTTGTCCCCATCCAGCTTATGACACTGCTGCAGCGTCTGAACCCAACTCCCTGCCTCCAGTGGTCTTACTATCCTCTGTGGGGTGAGAATGGCCAGAATGAACTAGAGTGGCTCCCAGTGCATAGAGGGTAAAGCCCAGACTCCAGCTGGCACAGAGGGGCCTTTTAGGCCTAACATACTACCTTCTAGTTCTCACTCACTTTGCCTCAAACACCTGCCCTGCCTCCTTCCTTCCATGTCTCCATGCCCATACTCCATTTTAACATCAGCCAACCAAAATTGGGAGAGGTCTTTATACTAGAGACAGGTTAATCCTGTTTCAAACTCTGCCCTGTTGTATATGAGCTCTGTGGTGATACTGGGCAAGTTGCTAAACATTTACTTGTTTGTACGATGGTAGTCCATGTATGTGAGAATTTGTAAGCTATCACAGGAAAACTGACAGGTGAGCACACAATGATGTGTGGTGTAAATACTGACCTAACCCAATTCTACTGCCACAATGAGCATGGTTCCAATGTCTTATTCCCACACCTCCTCTTCCAACCTAATTCTACCAATGCTATCCATTCTCCTGGATCTCCCAGTACTTTGTACCCTGTACTTGGCCTACTTTGCCCTTTCTTGTAGACTGATAGCACAATCCTCATCTGATTCAATTTTATATCCCCAGAGGACTTGGCAGCCAGGAAAGTCTCCATGAACACTTAAATGAACAAATGTAATGGATTGCTTTGGATTCCAGTACAGTCACTGAGTTGCCACCCCACAAGTGTACATGGAACAATGAATGACTCTACTCCAAGTTCCATAGGACGCTGGGGTTACAATAACAAATTTGCCACTACTCTATCAGCAAAGCCCACACAAACTCAGTTGCAATCCCACACATAGAGAACAAGAAACCTATAGTCATATTAGGCAATCTGAGGCTTAATCTCAAGTGTTTTATGAAGTAGTTATCTGAGGTTGCCTTGGTTGACCTTGCTCTCCAAGTGTCATCAGGCAAACTAGGTCTGTGACCAAAAAAGTACCAAATAATGGTGTGATGTCCTAAGAAAAGCTTTGTTATTTTCAGTTGAAATTATACAACAAGCTGGTTATAAAAGTAGTCTTTCCCGAAAACCTAGCCAGAATTTCATAATTCAGCATTTGTTACCAACTTGAGCTTTCAGTTTCTTGGTTCTCAAGATGTGGATCTCCTAGCTTAAGAGATGGGAATCTCAGAGACCCAGAGTTTAGCACTGTAAGGTTTGAAGTCAGTAAACAGCTAACAAATGAACAAGTGAATCTGTTTCCTCAGCACCTAGCCCCTCAGCCAGCAACCCATCAGAAAGTATGTAATAAGTGTTGGAAATCCTACACAAAACATAGAGAATGTTCTAGTAGGCTGTCAGAAGGGCAATCCCTTCCAAATATGGTAGAGATGAAATCAAAAGATGAGGATGTCCACCTTAGTAGATGGATTGTGATTGTAGTCCTTCCAAACCCTAGACTGATGTTTGGTTGAATGTTTGTGTAGTACCTACCAGGTACTAGCTGGGCTATTTGTCACATTCCTATATTGATTTAATCTTCAGTACATCTGAGGTGTGAGGAGTAGTCTAATTTTGAGGTGGGCAACTAGAGACCTTAAGTAGATGTCCTAAGTCAACCTCTTATAAGTAGCAAGGTCAGGGCGGTCTAGGTTTTTTTTACTCCAAAACCAATGCTTTCAGCATTTTGGAACTTCCTGTCACATGATTCCTATTATCTGAGCTTCCTGCCACCAAGTTAGATGCTGAATACCTTGGAAAATTCTGTTCCTTATAACACTGACTAGTCACCAACCAGCAAAACTTTTTCAGGTAGCCTAGATTTTCCTATAAAGAATAGAGACCTACAGCATATAAAGTTTAGCCAAAGTGGCAAGTAGATTCTTTGCTGTGATAAATCAGCTTCACTTTGGAATTCATCAAGTTAGAATTCATTGGATTTCACCAAAGCCTCTTGCTCCCTTGGCTGTAATGCTGCATGATCCTTCAAAACAAGAATTTCCCTGACCTAGAGAGAACCCCTGCCCATCTTACTGTACCCAGACCTGCATCTGGAGCCTGGAATGTGAGCTGGACTCTGCTTTCCTGGTTTTCTGAAATGCTGCTGAAGGAGTTCAGAACCTACTACCACCAAATCTCTCTAGCATGTTGACCATTTTGAGTTAGTCACGTTAAAAAACAGCAATCCCTCCTTTAAAAGCAGGATATAAATTCCAATGTGAAAGGCATCCTACCTGAGAAGGAATACCCCATTCCGATCAAGGAGGTAAAGCTGAAACCCAGAGAACTCTACACAAAGAGACCTTGTCAAAAACTGTTATCTCCCTTTAGCCTCCCCACAGAGTGGTTATTCTCCCACAGCTACCTCTTCATTCAACCTAATAGAAATTGTTTAAGTTTTACCTTTTTCTTTGGGCCTTTCCTTAGAAAGTCTCCATGGCAAGTAAGCGTTGTATTAAATGAACATACTTTTCTCCTGTTAATCTGTCCTATGAGGATCTAATTCTCTAGGAAGCCAAAAAACCCTGAGAGGAGAAGGTAGAGATCCTGTCCTTACCTGACTGCTGGGAAGCAGACCCAGGAATGGGTGGCAGCTAGCTCTCTCCTGAGGTGGCTTGCCCAATGCCACGTCTCTCCCAGGGGAAGATGAAATCTTCATTCTTACTAAAGTATAAGCAAAAATACCTGAGTCTGTCAGAACTGGGGTGGGGGCTGGCTTGGAGAGCATCTGGCACAGGATCCTAATTTGACAGATGGGAAAACTGAGGTACGCAGATGGGTGGATCCCTTTGTATCACAAGGCACTTGGATTGCAGAGCTGAGGGGTGCGTCCAGGTCTGGTGCAGCCAGGACTCCTGTTCTGCGTCATGATGCATCTGTCTCCCGGGGCATGGGCTAGAAGTCCGTTAATCTGGAAATGCTCATGTGCAGTTGGGGAAAACCACAAATCAGTATGGCTACTCCATACACATTTCTTGGGCTTCTCCACTTCTGGAGAGAATCTGACTTCCAGGGACACTAGATTCTGAAGCTAAACATAGAAAATGAGTATCCTGGACTGGTCAAATGCATGCAAGGGGTGACAGAAGAATGTAGATAAAGGAGTCTGACGGGGTGGATGTCTCCTGTGGCCCTTCAGAGGATGGAGTGCTAGATTGGCCCCCAAGGTCCTGTCCAGAGCTAGAGATGGAATGTACAACCTTATATTTCCTTCTAAATCAATGTGGCTTGAGTAGCAAAATATTCTGGGCCTCAGGTCCCCCATCTCTAAAATACGAGGTTTTAACTGGATTGCCCTTAACATCCTTATCAGCTTTATCATGCTCAGATTTGGGATTTTAAGACTATTTTGGCTTTTCCAATTGTATATGCATAGACTGGATTCCTGCACGGAGCCAAGAGGAGACATAAAAAGCATGCCCACCAGACTATCATCATGTACTACACATCCAGGAGGTCCACTTGGCTCTTCCTTCAGGGAGAACTCATGGCTTCAGCTACTGGAAGTCCCACCAGCAACAGCAGCTGTCTGCTGTCCCCTCCTTTTAGGGCTTTCCTGAGCTGACCCCTGCCTTGCCTCTCACCTGAACCAAGCATGTCTGTTGCTTATCTTTGGCACATGGCCTGATTCCAGTATATTTCCCTTTGCACACATGTTGACCATCTTACTGTTAGGTCACTAACCTGACACATCCTATAGCAAGAGTGTGCCATGGGACAAGGGCTGTGCTAGGCTCTGGGAGCTTCAGATGTGGCCCCTACGACCATTTGTGGCATCTCCTCTGAGGATGTCAGTCACTCCCACCGAGTCAGTGGGTATTGATGGCAGGGCCTGCTTCTCCACAGCATTAGACTGCATTCATGGCTGGTACTAGCAGCTGAGGCCAGATGCTCAGCAAACGCATCCCAGACAGAGCAAATGACTTAGGCTCCTGCCACACTACTCCACATTAGGGAATGAGCCCGCACCTTTGGACAGTGGCTTTCATCTCACATTTGTGATGTGAATGGCAACTGAGCATACCACGCTCCATAAAACCTGTATGTTGGCTCTCTTCCTACCTCTCTAACCATTCAATTCCCCATAGAGCATGAGGCTCACGTCCCTGCCCCACTATGTGGACCCCATATCTGTGATCACCCCTGCTGCCTTGTGCCTGAATTTCCAGTGATGCCAAATACCAATTAAAGATCTCACATGTAAAGAACACAGGATTTGAGGGAATCCCAACTATGTAGCAAATCTATAATGATGCCAAATCTCACCAATGAATGAAGACCTCAGAACAAGCAGTCCTTTGAGTGTCAATATCAGTGGTTAAAGGAGAGAACAACACTATTGCTGAGGCAGGGTGGGATAAAACCCTCTCCCTGCCCCTCTTTGGTGTAATGACTCTTCTGGAAAGCAATCTGACAAAGTATTTCCAGAGCCACAGAAATATTCAGTCTTTCACCCAATAATTCACTTCTGGGATCTGTGCCTAGGGATATAATTCTATGTTTGAGAAAGAAAAGTGACATCTATATAAATTTCCTGGGGCATTATTTTTTAATGGGGAAAAAACTAGCCAGATCCTTAAATAATAGGGAAATGGGTATATTAATTATAGTATACACACACAATGGACTGCTACTTATAAATGAGTCTAAAGCAATGTGGAAAAATACTTCTGGAGTAAGCAGGGGGAAAAACGGGTCACCAAATTTGTGCCATGATCTTACACAAAACCTGAAATGCCTAAGAGCGTGTCCTGAAACCAATACAAATAAGCTTTGTGATGTAATTGAGGGGAGGCTGTTAGACCTTATTTTCTGGCTTCCAAGTCTCCCATGTAGCTACACTACTTTAAAATGGTAAAAAATATATTTCAAAACTAAAATGCAGAAATGCATATTGAGGAAAAGCTGATTAAGGGGGTAAGAGGAAATTTTTACTGCTTGAAAGAAACATCAGGAAACTCTAATGACTACCCTCCTTATGGTTGACTACACAGGGAGACCCACAGCTTAAAATTTAGCTCTAGGAAACAACCCTGCCTCACCTTCTGCTGATCAGACTCAGCTGGAAGAAGCTTCAAAGAGTAATGCACTGCATCTTCTTGAACTAGAGGCTTTTTAAAAAATATGTAAGTCATCGTCCACACTTATTCTAGATCTTGGCAATGGAGCTACAGCTGCAACAGACCACTCTGTAAACAGAAATACCTACTCTCAACCCTCAGGGTATGCATTTGTCAGCTTAGAGCTCACAGGGAATTTTTACCTGTTAATGATCCTTAAAAATACTGTCAGATATAATTTATATATATATATACATACAGGTGTTATTGGAGTTCGATCTGCCAACATAGTATAACACCCAGAGGTTGGTCATACTGTTAGGGACGAATAAGTGACCCAACCGAGATCACTCAGCTATAGGTGAGAGGTGCTCCCAATCCCTTTGAATGGGCTCAGAGTTCAGTGAGCAATTTGGGTGAAATCAAATTCCCTAAGGGGAATTGCATTTTATTCCCCCTTTACAATTTACTAGCGTTGTGTCCATAGCTAGTTGATTAGTCTCTCTTCAAGATGTCTATTACCCAGAGATAACATCTATTTCACTTGGTTGCTAGGATAAAAACAAACATTCTAACATCTTTAAACTTGCCAACACAATCATGTCACTTTGAGGATGTATTACAAGTGAGCTAAATCATGACCTAAAAAACATTTATTGCCTTAAGAAAATCAGAATATGCACCCCCATGTATGGGTGCTCAATAACCTTTATTTTTGATCAATATTCAAGGCTTTTCTAATATGTTTTATATGGAAAATAGGCATTCTTCTATGAAATCAGGGCAATCCATGAGATATAGTATAACTAAATTCTTTAAATACGTTTTCATAAGTTAGGTAAAAGAACCTAGAACCTTAGGGAATTTGACTTCCTTAAGGATTCAGGCTTGAGAACATTTGATCCCTAGTGACCAGTGGGTTGAATTGTGTCCCTCAAGACGATGATGAAGTCCTAATCATGGATACTTGTGCATATTTCCATATTTGGAAATGGCCTTCACAAAGATAATCTGAGGTACAATTGGATTAGGTGAGCTAGGATTTCCAGGTCCTAGTTCAATAACTCCCTGTATGAGAAAGGGGAATCTGGACACAGATGCATAAGGTCTGCATACATAGGGAAGAAATCCATAAAAGATAAAGGCAGAGGTTGGAGGGGACTATCTATAAACCAAGGGATGCCAAGGATTGCTGGCAATCACCAGAATCTGAGAGTCGACAAATTCTTCTTTGGAGCCTCCAGAAGGAACAAAGGTTATTGTCCACTTGATTTTTGAACTTCTAGCCTCCAGAATTATAAGACAAATCTGTTTTACCCAGTTTGTGTTAAGTTGTTATGGCAGCTTTAAGAACACAATAACCCTGTGTCCAGCACTGGGTAAAATTTTTGCTGTCTGCTGACCAAGAGGGTATCATAGTTCTATTTCTGGCATATTATTTGGTCTCCAGTTAACCTTGAATGCAAGGCATGATTGTACCAGCTAACAATAGAGAACTAGATGCATCCAGAGCTGCTGGCTGCCAATGGAGAGGCTAGTGATGGCTTCAGTTATGAGGTAGCGGTAATAGTGGCCATATCACGAGTTCTGTGAAGCAGTAACCAGGAAACTCCAGAGCTTTAGGGAGCTTCTGGTCTGTACCTTGTCTGTTGTACCTGTTTGCTTGTTTTGAGAAATGAAAAGCAAAATGAGAGCTTTGTTTACAAGCAATGGCAAGTCCTTGTCAAATATCCCTTGTGCCCCAATCTTGGGCACACAAGACGTAGCTCTAAGAATGTTATCCTCCACATTCTTGAAGTTTTCAGAAGTCCCTGTAGACCCTCAACCTGCAGGGCCCTCACAGTGCTTCACTCTTTCTTGCAAGTCTCTGCTCAGATACCCCTGATACTCTCCAAAATAGAGCTTTGAACAGCTCCACCTAGAGATGCTGCTCTAGACCTAAAAACACATATGAGATAATGAGCACTCATTGCTCTTTGCCTGTGATGCAGGAGACACATGGGAGATGCTGACAAGTAGTTAGTGGCTCAGAGTCCCAGCTTGTCCAAAGTAGGTGCCACAGGTCAGGCTGCCAGCATGTGCAACACTTCAGGAGAGCTGTGAGCAGCACCTGCTTCAGAGAACTCCTTGGCATCCTCATTGTCTTGCTTCCTGTTTGGAGAGGGGTCTTTAATGGAGGCAGGGCCTGCCCAGGCCTGCTTAATGGCTCCAGGAGGATGCCTGTAATTCTTAGGGTGTCAAGTTCTTCTATCCTTCTTGAGTGTAATTCTGTTTGGCTTAAACACTTTTGAGCAGCTAGATGCAGTACAGGATCAGGAGGTCAAGAGGAATTAGCACTTAATGGGCAGCTACTCTGTACTACACATTCTCTATACCTCATGGCATCTTCTGTGCAGTCTTCTCTGCTGGTATTACATTCTCTGTGTTCTAATGTGGAGAATAAAGTGAGCTACCCAAGTACAAAGTGACTTAGTCTGTTGATAAATACCTATTAAGCAAACACCATGTGCTAAGCACTGTTATGTCTCGTCATTTGGAGCGTGTTAGCTCAAAAACTTTGGACTTTGGAATCCAATTGTTCTGCATTCAAATTCCAACTCAATCCTCTTACTAGCTGTGATTCCTGTGTGGAAGTTCCTTATCCTTTCTATGACTTAGCATCATATCTGTTCATTTAGGATACTGATGCCTCTTTGACAATCATTGAGGTGTTTAAAGGAGATTGTGGTGATGTTATGCCAGGCACATAACATATTAATGGCATAGTAAGTGCTAGAAAGTAACCAAGTAAAATAAAGGCCAAAGCCTTTCTGAATGTTGTTGCAGACAATAAGAATTGGGGGGGGGGGCATTTGAGGAAAAACACATGATGTGGTATATTTATGTGGAAGTGCTTAATGGCACTGATGGTGTTTCTCAAAATTGTGCATGAATATTTCCAGTAAGCTTTTAAAATATAGGTCCTAGCTTTTCCCCTTAGATTAAGGATGTCTACTTATTAGGAATAAGACAAGGAGATGTAGTTTATGTATACAATGGAATATTACTCAGCCATTAGAAATGACAAATACCCACCATGTGCTTCAACGTGGATGGAACTGGAGGGTATTATGCTGAGTGAAAAGTCAATCGGAGAAGGACAAACATATGTTCTCATTCATTTGGGGAATATAAATAATAGTGAAAGGGAATAGAAGGGAAGGGAGAAGAAATGGGTAGGAAATATCAGAAAGGGAGACAGAACATAGACTCCCTAACTCTGGGAAACGAACTAGGGGTGGTGGAAGGGGAGGAGAGCAGGGGGTGGGGATGAATGGGTGAAGGGCACTGAAGGGGGGGGCACTTGACGGAATGAGCACTGGGTGTTATTCTGTATGTTGGCAAATTGAAACCAATAAAAAATTATTTTAAAAAAATAAGACAAGGATGTCTACTCTCACCACTTTTATTCAACATAGTACTAGAAGTCTTAGCCATGGCAAATGGACAAGGGGAAAAAAGAGCATTCACATTTACAACAAAGTAAAATTTTTACTATTTGCAGATGACATGATACTACATATAGAAAACCCTGAAGTCTTCAAAAACTAAAACGAAGGACACCTGGGTGGCTTAGTGGTTGAGCATCTGCCTTTGGTTCAGTGGTTCAGGGCATGATCCGGAGTTCTGAGATGGAGTCTGGCATTGGGCTTCCTGTAGGGAACCTGCTTCTCCCTCTGCCTATGTTTCTAAGTCTCTCATGAATGAATAAAATCTTAAACCTAGAACTGAAATGAATTCAGTAAAATTGCAGGATACAAAATCCATATACAGAAATCTGTTGTCTGTCTCTATACCCATAATGAAGTAGAAATTAAAACAACTTAACTTACAAAATATACCATAAAAAATAAAACATCTAGGAATAAACTAAGGAGATGAAAGACCTGTACTCCGGAAAATTATAGAATATTGATAAAAGAAATTGAATACCAAAAAATGGAAATATATTCCAGATTTATGCATTGAAAGAATATTTTTAAAACATCCATACTACTCAAAGTGATCTACAGATTTAATTCAAACCCTATAAAAATACCAACATTTTTTCCCAGAATTAGAACAAATAATCCTAAAATTTAATAGAACCACAAATGGCCTTGAATAACCTAAGCAATCTTGGAAAAACAAAACTGGAGGTATCACAATCCCAAATTTCAAGCTGTAGTAAAGTATGGTGCTGACACAAAAATACATCAGAATAGAACAGAGCTGAGAAGCTCATGATTATATGGTTAGCTAAATCTACAACACTGGAGAAGGCAAGAATACACAATGGGGAAGTCTCTTCAACAAACGGTACTGGGAAAACTGGACCACTTTCTTGTGCCACACACAAAACTAAAATGGATTACAGACCTAAACAGGAGGCCTAAAACCATAAAATTCCCAGAAGAAAACATAGGCAGTAATCTCTTGGACATCAGTCATAAATACTTTTCTAGATCTCCTTTGGCAAGGGAAACAAAAGCAAAATTAAATTATTGGGACTACACCAAAATAAAAAGCTTTGGCATAGCAGAGGAAACCAACAAAACTATAACCCATCATATGGGAGAAGATCTATCATTTGCAAATATCTTAAACTTACGAATGATACATCCAGTAAGAGGTTAACAACCAAAATATAGAACTTCTACAACTCAACACCAAAACACCAAATAATCCAATTTTAGAATGGACAGACATTTTTCCTAAGACCTGCAGATGGCCAACAGACACATGGAAAGATGCTTAACATCACTCATCAGGGAAATACAAATCCTAAACCAGAGATACCACCTTACGCCTGTCAGAATGACTAAAATTAAAAACAGAAGAAACAAGTGTTGAAGTTGTGGAGCAAAAGGAACCCTCATGTACTATGGGTGGGAATGCAAACTGGTGCAGCCACTGGGAAAGGTTTAGAGGTTCCTCAAAAAGTTAAAAGTAAAGCTACCATATGATCCGGTAATTCCACGACTTGAGCATTCACACAAAGAACACAAAAACACTAATCTGAAGAGATACAATGCCCCCCTAAATTGCAGCATTATCTACAATATCCAAATTATGCAAGCTAGATGGTAGATGGAGTATTACTCAACCGTAAGGAAGAATGAAATCTTGCCATTTGCAACAGCATGGACAGACTTAGAGGGTATAATCTTAAATTAAACAAGTCCAAGAAAGACCAATACTTTGATTTCACTCATGTGGAATTTAAACAAGTGAACAAATGGGGGAGAAGACTCTTAACTACAGAGAACAAACTGGTAGTTAAGGTGGGGAGGTCAGTGAGGGGATGGGTAAAATAGGTGAAGGGGATTAGGAGCACATTTATGATAAGCACTGGGCAATGTATATGATGTTTAATCACTATATTGTATACCTGAAACCAATATAACATTACATTAATTATATTGAGATTCTCAAAATAGCTAAAGATAATAAAATGCAGATCCCATGCCCCAAGATGAGATCTTGATTATCTTGTATGAATCCAAGGATCAGTAATCCAAGCAACACTTAATCATTCTCTGCAGGTGATCAGTCTGTAAATCCTTTGAGAAACCCTAGTACAGACACATGGATTCAGAACAGCTTTGCTCAGTTTGGAAATCTAACCTACTTTGTGACTTGAGTGAGTCACTTTAAGCTGTATTGTATTATTGATGAGTCTGAAATTCAGAGCTTACCATTGCTGTCACACAGTCATGGAAGTGGACATTATTGGGGGCTGGTAAAGCAAAATGTTGCAAAAACATTTTGGCTATTTTTCATAATGAGTCCTGGCTCTGTCGCCCTATTAGAAACTGGACAGACCCTTTCAGCTGGGAGCATAGGACAGGGCCTTACAGTGCCACATGGCCAGGTTAGTCCTTGGTATTGGCAGAGATTGTGGCTCAAAACAAATACCTAGAACTCAAACCTTTCATTTTGAGGGATGTACAACTGACTTAGGGGGTTAATTTTAAGGTTACATAACTCTGAATTTAAAGAAATTAGCTAGAATGGTCCCTTGACCTCCCACATCTCAGGTTTACACTTGTAACAAAGGGATTGGAAATGCTTTCAGACTTGCTTGTATAAATATTTTCTGGATACTGATGCTGTAAATGACATCAGACAACATGGTAAGGGGAAGATTCTGAACCCCTGTTTTCTCCACTGTAAAAACAAAACAATTTCTAACATGCTTTACTCATGAGTTCAGTAAGACGATGAAACCAGATATGAATGTAGAACTCTAAAAGCTAAACAGATCTATGCAAATATTAGAGGGAAATACTCTCCTTAATCCCAGAGAGAAGGGGGCTCATGGAGTCTCTTGACCAGGATCACCTGGCCAGCTAGGATGCATGTTTTAGAACGTCTTTCCTCTGTCCATACGCCTGATCTTTCCAGGTACCCTCCCGTTCTGAGGGTCTACCTAGATCTCCCCATCTTCCCCACAGAAGCCTGATATCAAATTCATCACCCTCACTTTTCAGCACCTTGGGATCCAGGGACTGTCTACCTCAGGGGTGAGACCTAGGGGTGGGGGGAAAGCCATGTGGAGATGCTCTAGTTTCCTTCAGTTCACTGTAAATATTCATCATTAGAAGCACAGAGAAATCACTTCGTTATTAGTATGCAATGACCCTGTGCTAGAATATTTTATCTGCTTGGAAGAAGATACAAAGTAGGTCGTCTGAGTAGTGACTTGGGAAGATGTGAAGGTCTTCCATGTGATGCTGCTGATCAAAGGAGCACTAAAACATATTGGGAAGACAGATCTGGGGTCTGATCCAGCCCAGTCATTGGAAAAGCTAACACTAGCCGTTCAGCTTCAAGTGCAGGTCCCAGAGTCACGAACTCCCACCTGCTCCCCTGTAGAATGCAGTACTTATTTCTTATGGTTGAATTCAAACCACAGAAAAATAACCTGACAGTAGGCGCTAGGAAATAATTTATTTCACATCTCACAATACTATCTTGGGGAGAGGACCACATTCACAATGAGCCAAGGAATAGCATGCCTCTAAAACCCTGACCGGAGCATGTTTCCTAGCTGTCCTCTCTGAGCCAGGGCTTCTCAGGGTTTTACATGCATACAAATCACCTGTGGAGCTAGGTAGAGACGGATTCTGCTTCAACAGGTCAAGCTGGATCCTGAGATTCTACATTTCTAACAAATTCCCATGTGATGCCAGTGCTCCTGGTCCATGGACCATACTTTGAATAGTGAGGGCATTTTAACAAGATATCCACATGATTTGCATGTACAGCAAAGTCTGAGAAGCTGTATAGTACAGCTGAAGCTGTAGGCATTAAAGAACTTTTAGGAATATCCTGAGAGCTATGGCATGATAAGCTGTGGGCTAGCTTCTGGGAATAAGTTATTTTCTCAGGGGACAGCTGATGCCATTATGTGCATACAAACATTGGTAGTTCCCCAGGGTAGCAGACAAAGGATTATAATATGTGGAAGTATTCGAGATCAGCTATATTTGTTACTTAATCCTCACATTAACTCTGAGGCAGGGACTATTATAATTGCCAACTTCTAGATGAGGCTAATGGTTATGGTCTCAGATTCTACAGCTAAGTTTAAATAAACTTATTGTGTTCAAAGTTCACAGGTTTAGGCTGTCCTGAATCCCCGGTTCAGCACTCTGACAACGATGAGAAGCAGAGGGGGGTCTCCATCGTGCAGGATGGCCAATGACCTTGTGCTAGCATCCATGCTGGGCATTTCTGGGTTCTCTCTCCCCTGCACTTGAAGCTGAATGGCTAAGCCTCGCTGCTCCTGCTGTCACAGGCCCAATCCCCTTTCTCCTTCCTTTCCTGTTCTGCTAGACTTGGCTGACACCTGAGCATCAGAGGCTGGAAGGAAAATGCAGGCTACCCTATTCTATCCCTGCCTGGGGCTGTGAGGTGTCTGAACTGAAAACTATGACATGCCCCTCAGCACCATGGACAGGATCTCCAGCACGATTATTCCCTTCGCATTTTGCCCCCCACCCCACAAGGCTACTTGAGGGCATATAAGCAACCAAACTTATTTTCTCCTAAACCCTTTAATTATTGTAAAAATAGAAGGCCTTCAACCACAGTTATCCAACTGGATAACCATGAATAATGCACATTAATGCACAGGCTAAGAATAGGAGATGGGGCTGCTGATTAAGTCAGCCATGAGCAACCAGGATGCAGGGGTTAAACTATGTGTGTGGGGACTTCTAAGAGCTATTTATCCAAATACACACCTCACCTACTCTTTCGATGTAGATACCATATAAAACATCAAATAGGTTGTTTAAAAATCCCTGGACCTGCAGCATCCCTTTGAATGCTGGGCTCCACCCTTCAGAAATTTCAATCTGTTTGAACAAATCCTCCAGGTGATTCTGATCTAAGAATCAGTTTTATTTCAACAAAAGGCTTTAAATATCAGTAATTTTACCAGACCTTGAAATGTCTCAGGATAATGGAAGGAAATAGTATTGGCCAAAAGTACTCAACTGGGGTTGAGTGGGGCGGGGGATGGGGTGGTGGTTGGGGGGGTGTGGTTCTAGAGTCAGTCCCACTCAAGTCACCTGTTAGTTGTGGTCTTGGGCAAGTTGCGTCTTTAAAGAGTTGAGGGTTTGGCAGAGGGTCTGCTAATGCTCAGACAAGGATGTCACATAGTAATAGCTCAATGAACAATTATAATTCTCTCCATCTGATGTCCCCTTTTAAGCAAGAAATCACTATCCTGTGCTACATGAAATCAAAGCATTAGCTAACCAGTTCCTCGTGGCCCACAAATCTTTGTCCTGCTATTGTTAATGCCCCCATTGTACGCACTCAGAATAAGTGAAATGGAATGTATGCCAGGTGTCCATTCCACACCACTTATTTTACTTGTATTGTTACTCCAGGGAAATGGAAATCCTCTCCCAGAGAATGGAACCCACTCACACCTATGCACTGCTGGGGGACAGTCTTTGAGGATAATAGCTACCTGAGTCCCTCTCTTCTCACAGCCCACTCACATACAATGGGTCAGTTGATAGCTTCTACTTCTAGCTCCAAAACTTCCTTGAATCTCAGATCTCCGATGGAAACTCACTTGAACCAACATCTGGATCTTTCTGTTTTTCAAAATCCCTTCACTCATGTGCTGCTCCCACTGTACGAGGAATCCCACGACTCTTTGGGATCTGACACACATCATGATATGCACCTAGCAAAGTAAGACCCAGGGCCTCCCTGTGGATGCTTTGTGGGTGTGCTGTTCGGAGGAAGAACAGCCTAGGGGTTGGCCCATGATTTCTGGTCTAATCAGAAGTTGAGTTGGCTGGAGACATCACCATCAGCTGCTGCCTCTGCCCTATGAGCCACAGACCAGCAGAGTGGCCTTTCTGAAATCCAATTCTTTTGTTTAAAGACTCCTCCACAAGAGGGCAGCCCCAGTGGCTCAGCGGGGGATGTGAGGCAATGTCTGGAGCTACTTTTGGTTTCTGTTACTGGGTAGAGGCCAGGGGTTTTGGTAAACATCCTACAATGCACAGGACAGTTTCCCTACAACAAAGATGTATCCAGCCAAAACTATCAGTGCCCAACTTGAGAAATCCTGAGCTAAATCCTGAACTCAAATGTCCTCTCTTCCAAGAAGCATTCTGGGCTTGTACCTTCTTCCCCAAGGGGCTTGCGTGCTCTTGCTCTGGGCTTCCATAGAGTAACCCAGAAGGCCATCAGAGCACTTACAACCTTTAAATTCATTAAATTACAGTAGCTGGTCACTATCTTCTAGATCAAGAAGTCCTCCCAGGAAAGGACCAACATTGGGTCTTTTTTTTTTTTTTCCCTTTTCAACCTCAGATGCAGAGTGTTCATCATATCAACTAATAGAAATTACCTTCTCTGGTCTACACAGCATCTAACAGAGGTTTGACACAGTAGGTAATATTTGCCCACTCAATGATACATCTGGAAATTATAACGTACTTTAGTCCTGTTATAATCTCTTATGGTTAAAAAAATTTTTTTTAAGGGTACTGGGTGCTGTAGAAAATACAGGGCTCTCACCTACTGTGAGGAGTGGACTTCTGTCAAGGCTAAGCCGGGGGGTTGCCAGTACTTCTTGGTCACTATGCCAATGGCTGAATGGGGCCACTTGACCTTTGCTATGGACTTTGAGGCAGACAATCTTTGGGAACGATCCTTCTTTGCCTCTGATCTGAAGGCACTGAAGCAACACTTCAGTATTGGACAAGAAGTTTTTGGGACTTCAGGGAAACTGGATTTGGAACAAGTAGACCTAGACCCAGACTTATCGGAGTAGTGGCACCACGAATACTCAAGGGACAATATGAACCTACATCTTGCACAACCACCCTAATTTGAGCCTTGGGTTTTCTTTCCTCATTACATAAGTAGTCCCCCCTTACCTATGTGCTGAGCCTTGGGACCTGCTGTACAATACTCAAGCACCACACCTACCACCATGGACATCCAGCATTTTGTTGGAACACTTGAAAAAGAAGCACCCTCTGGGACACAGAACAGCCCTGACTGTAGTTTTACACTTCCCATCCCCTGTCAGGTTTATGGCCCCAGTGAAAACTGGAAAAAAACATAAAAGACAAACTTAAGGGTGTGCAATCCAAAATTCAGGCTGCAGCTGAGTCAGCTAACTCAGTAAAATTCAGCTGAATTTCTTTTATTTGCTTACCGAACTTTTTCCAGTGTCACAAGCATGAAATTGGAGCATAAAATTCATATGAGGTTTTATTCATTGCCATATGCATTTTAGAGAAGATGCTGAAGAGGTGGCTTCTAGGTAATGCTGTTCCCAGCCAAATCTGAGTTCTTGATCATTGACATAAGCATAGCTTTGTGGGACAGGTTATCTGCTTGTCCCCCCACATCTTCCCTATAAGTCTCTGGATGAATTCCAGAGTCTATTCAGGCACTCTTACACCCCTCCATAGATGTCCCTAGACCTGAGACTCAGCTGTGCAAACCTCAGGCCTGTTACTCCCCATTCTCAAATGTCAGTCTTGTCAAGGAAAAAATAGGATTTCATAAGCTCTCCAGCTGCTTATTTCAATGATTGTCCACTACATGTTACGGCCCACTGACTAGCTATGTGACAGCCGGCCATCCCTGTACCTAATTCTTAACATCTGCACTTGCCAAACATTAATGTTTTCCTCCTCCCAAGGATAGGGATCTCATAATTTAGAAGTTTAAAGTATTCACATTCCTTATAGTTGATTAGCACAGAGTAAGGATCTAATACATACTAGTCATAGATGAAATTAGCAAGAGAAGTGTTGGTAACAGAAAACTAAAATCGGAAATACAATTCCCTGGGGACATGAGATTCCACAGTGATGAATTTGCTTGGCACATCGCAACTCTGAGAGAGGCGATTCAACAGAGAAGCCAACTCTGAGATGTCCACACAAAGCTCCCCACCTGGAAGAGAGTTTGCCATTCTGAAGTCACATCACATTTTGTCCTCATTCTTGCACAACTGGGAATAAACTGTATCTTTGTTGTTCATCATGTATTAGGATTAAGATCTTCACATAAAAATACGTGTACACCTTCATGTAGAAGTACGATCATTTTCTTGTTAGCATAAGATACTAACCTCCCAAATCATTGTCCTGATGCATTAGTTTTTTCAATGTGTGTATCCTTAGATGCAAACAGGTACAGCTTTACAGTCTGCTCTTCTATTTGTACCTAATTGTGTATATTCCTCCACTTTTAGTATCCTCCTAACTCTACTTTTATGCGGCTGCATAATCTGCCTGACAAATAGAATTCTACTTACCGTTAGATGACTTCTAGCCTTTCATCTTCTTTATAAAGTCCTGTTAGATGACTTTTTTTCTGGATATGAACTTAAGAACTGTTATTTGCCTAGAATGACTTCTTAGGAGTGTGATAGTGGGTCAGAGAGGGTATGGCATACTTCTTTCTACTTCCTAACCATTCTTCTCGAGGTGCAGTAGACTTACAAAGCATTCTGGTTAACCCCTAGGCTACTTTGCTCACAGGACTTTACTGCCCCCTCCCTCCCTGGTGTGCCCTATGGCTTGGGTCTGGTTATTAGAACCATCACTCCTTTCCTATCTGTGAAGCAAGTATGGGATGTTAACTTCCATGCAACTATCTTGAAATAAGTTATTTTCTTGCCTTGCTCCTTCTCTTCTTGGGTTTATGAGCTCCTGGAGGGTAGGACAAAGTTTTAGAGACCTGTGAACCTACCACGCTTCAGCACTCAACTGGCAGCTCTTAAGAGAATAGACCCTTCACTTTGGGCGGGGGTGAGGGAGGGGGACTTTAGCCAATTTCATCTAGTAAAGAAAGGAAAATATTGAAGTTAATGTAACTAATTTTTTAATGTGAAGCTAGGTGCCAAAATCTATTGGATTTCCTCAGGCTACTTCTAACATGCATTATCTGCCCTCTTGAATCTCCAGATCTAATTCTGAAGAAACAGACTCAAATTGCTCAGGCAAATAAGTGCAAGTTATCCTGCAAGTTAGCCCAGATCTATTACATGAGCACATGCTTACATGACAGGAGTCCCCCCTTGTCCTGCTTAGCTCCTAGAGCTACAGGTTCCCAAGGGAAGTAGGATAGCTTAGATGATGGTAGTCTCCAGAACATCCCTTCATCAGGAATACCTGCATGAAGGACCCTGGAGTGAATACTTGGGCCCCATGCCACTAGAGGGTGCTGCATGCCCAGGAAGAGGCAACCATGCTGTCCTCTCCAGGTTCCTCTACCAAGTCTGGCTGTGGTCCTGAGAGCAGTGGGTCTCTCAGGATTCACTGGAATAGAACTCAATGGAAATAGCACAATTTAGAAAATGCAACAAAACCAGCCCACGTCTTTTTTTCTACTCCTAGATTCCCTATCCTAGTGGAATCCAGCCTCCACATCTAAACCAGAATGACTCAGCTGCCCCCACAAGGCAGCCTTGCATCAACATCCACCTGTGCTTGTTTGCTTATATTTCTGAGGATCCAGAGACTAAACATCTGGAAAGGGCCTACAGAAGGTCCTTGCATCCCATGTCCCCTTTCCCTGCCTCTCCAATGGACCAGTCAACTCAAGGCAGAGCTATTGACTAGATCTTAACTCATCATTTATCCTAAGAGAATAATATGAACAAGAGATAACATTTATCCTCCCAACAACCATGCAAGTAAGAACTATTATTACCCTTTTATTTTTAAGATCTATTTATTTTTAAAGGGCATGCATATGTATATGCACAAGTGGGGCAGAGGGAGAGAATCTTCAAGAAGACTCCTCACTTAGCATGGAGCCCCACATGGGGGTGCGGAGGTGGTACTGATCCCACAACCCTGAGATCATGACCTAAGCGACCATCTCCTGATTTCAGCTCAACAGACTGAGCCACCCAAGAGCCCCTTATTACCCTCCTTTAAGAAGAAACAGACTTAAAACAGTTAATCTCAGTCAAAGCCAGAATGTGAAGACCAGTCTGTTTGGTGCCAGAGTCTGGCCTTCCTACTGAGTCACTGAGCTGCCTTTTGGCCCTCTGACTACCCTGAGTTCAGTCTGATGTATGGAAGTCAAGATGTTCATTCGTTGGCTCGTTTATTTAGCAAATTATTTGCTTTATTGTGGTAACATGCTCTACAGAAACCTGCATAACTCTAGTGTATATACATTTTGAGCTTAGACTCATGCGAACACCTGTGATACTGTCATCACAACAAAGGTACAAAACCTACCCATCACCTCCAAAAATTTCCTTGTGCCCTTTTGTGGGTTTTTGTGTGTTTTGGCAAGAACACTTAATGTGAGATGGATCTTCTTAATGCATTTTTAAGTACACCATATACTGTATTGTGAAGAACAAGTACCATGTTGTACAACAGAGCTCTAAAGTTATTTTCCGTAACAAACTTCTTACCTGTCAACCATCCTCTTCCCCTCCCCCACCATTCCATTCTCCGGGTCCTCTGAGAATCCTTATCTCTGTGGCATCAGCTGTAATGTTTTTCACTTTTGATTACATTTATTTGAATCTCTTGGCTGAGCTTCAAGTTTGTCAATTTTATCTTAAACAGATCTTATTTCAATCCTTTTTCTAGTATTTCATTTATTTATGCTCTAGTCTTATTCCTTCTGCTAACTTTGGGCTCACTTTGTTCTTGCTCTAGCTCCTTGAGGTACCATGTTGGGCCGTTTGAGATCTATCTTCTTAATCTAGGCCTTTATTGTTTTAGAACTTTCCCCATGTACTACTTTTATTAACAGCTACTGTATGCACTTCACTCTGAATAGACCTACAACATAATCTGGCATGAAGACGGACCCAAATGGTGGCAAATCTCACACCAGGGTTGTTCCAAGCACTCTACTCAAGACCCCAGAGGACAGAGGAACTCCCAAACATGGGTAGTGAGGCCCTCATCGGCAGACACCACTGAACTCGGGAGATGAGATTAGTTTCCAAAATGAGGGACTAGACTGAGGCATTGAACAGTAGCCTTGGAGCAAAGGAGGGAGAGCACCAAGGAGGTCCAATACCCTGGATCTGGGGGAGACAGAGGTTCTGAACCCTAGACCTGAGACGCAGCTGTGTGAACCTCAGGCCTGATACTCCCCATTCTCAAAAGTCTGTCTTCTCACTTGTAAAGAGAAAAATGGGATTTTATAAGCTTTCCAGCTGCTTATTTCAATAATAATCATCCATTGCATTTTATGGCTCACTGACTAGCTAGCTATGTGACAGCCAGCCCTCCCTGTACCTAATGCTTAACATTTACACTTACCAAACGTTAATGTTTTCCTCCTTCGGAGGATGAGGATCTCATAATTTAGAGGTTTAAAGTATTTGCATACCTTGAAGTTGATTAGCACAGAGTGAGGATCTAATACATACTAGTCATAGATGAAATCAGCAAGAGAAATGTTAGTAACAGAAAACTAAAATCGGAAATACAATTCCTTAGGGGCATGAGATTCCACAGTGATGAATTTGCTCGGCACATAGCAACTCTGATAGAGGCGATTCGGCAGAGAAGCCCCCTCCATGCACATGAGTCACCAGCCGCCTCTGCTGGCCTGTGATGCCCCAGCCTCCACTTCTCCAGAGAGGGAGAGGGTAGGCTGAGACTGATCCTCGGGACCACAGGGTGATTGGGCTGGGGGCGGAGTGATTGTTCATCTGACAAAATGAGGAGTTTGGACAAGATGATGCATAAAGGCCCTCCCAGGTGGGGAGATCTGAGATTTGGCAGAGGCCCAGCCAGAGGAAGTGACTCACCCCAAATCATACAGCTAAGCCTAGGCAGAGTTTGAATTTAAACATTGCTTAAAACAATGCCCAACTACAAGTGTCCGTGGGGACCAGACTGGAAATCGGGGATTTCTGGACTGCAGTGTCTCCTGCAGTACTTGGAGCAGAATGTGCTCACATGCAGGGGGTGCAGGGTAGGGCCATGTCTGAGTGCCTGTGTTTTGAATGTGGTGACAAAGCAATGTCTGAAGCCCTCAGGAAGTTCCCAGAAATGAAAGCGAAGAATGAGGGGGAGCAGGGACCTCTCTGTTCATCTAAAGGAGGCAAGATGGTTGTCTGTGCCCTGGCTAGTCAGACATGCACAGAAAAGATCTTGCAGAGCAGAAGCGCTGGTCCTCGTAGAACATAGAAGAGAGTCAGAGACCAATGCTTGTGCCAGAAGGTGCTGCTCTGAGCCTGGGAGTTCTCACCCCAAAGACTGCAGAATCACCCTCTGAGGCTGGGCCGTCCTCTCAGCATCCTTTGCCTGGGCCATACCTGTACATGTCCCTGCATTAAGAAAACTGGAATGGTATTATAATTCCTTAATAATAAGGCTCCCGATTCTGAGCACTGGTGATGTGCTTGGTGCTTTATGCTTCTGAGTTCAGTTGATTGGAAATGAGGATGAAAACTACCTTACACAATTTTTGTGAAATAAAAACACAAACTGCTTTTTTAAATCTAGGATCCAAGAGTTAGAAATCGACAGTCTTAAGAAAGGTCTGCCTGACTTTAAAAGTGTATTTTCTAGAGTCGCCTGGGTGACTCGGTTGGCTCAGGTCATGAGCTCCCCATCATGAGATCAAGCCCCAAGACAGGCTCCATGCTCAGTCCGTTTTAGATTCTCTCTCCCTCTGCCTTCCCCCTGCCCCCACTCTCTCAAAATAATCTTTTAAAAGTTTTTCTAAGATACCAGTTTCTCTCAAGCTTCTTATCCTTAAGTCCTGGTTTAATACATAATGTGCAAATATACATATTATCAAGTATAGTCGTGTGGACATGCATTTGTGCTTATAGAAAATATATGTTCACTGTGAAGTAAGGAGAAAATTCAAATATTGGCACCATCACCCTCGGATAAATAATGTTAAAATTTTTGTCTCTCTGTGTGTGTGCACGTGCACGCACACAGTCAATGCATATTTTCTCAATCTGCGTTGTAAAATGAATATATGGTCTGTATGTCGCATATGATCACCTATTTTACCAAATACAAATTTGAATACTTGTCATGCTAGTCTAGTATGTGGTCATACAGCAGCTTATTTCACCCACTTCCCCCTCCTTTCTCCCCAATGCGGGGCATTTTAAGTGTTTCCAGTTTGATTCACAAATTAAACTGTAAAAAAACAAAAAACAAACAAACAAACAAAAAAAAAAAACACTTGGGCAAATAAATATTAGTGTGCGGATCTCAGGTTATCTTCCTGGACTTGTAATTCCACTTCTGTGGATACATTTAAAGGTTTTGGGAGTTCTTACAGCTATTGGTAAGTCTGCCTACAGGAAGGGAATGGGCTCGGCCCATCAACCTGCATCTCCCCACTGTGACAAGACAGCTTCTTGCCATAACTTAACAAAGCAGCACTTGGTGATGTGCTCCTATGTGATTAGCTAACATGAGCGCCCCTATGGGCAGAGACACATGGCCCTGCAAGCTGTTGAAATCCTCTTGTGAACATACAAGTCTCTGGATGCCAGGGAATTATTCAAGGTGGAGGCTCCCTGGTATGACTTCCCGCAGCCTAGCCCAGCAGGGAACTGGCTTTCCTAAAGAAGATGCTCCTTCTCCAGGCATTTGCTGTCCGGTTGGAGCCATTGCCCCAAAAGAAAGCAAACACTGTCGGATCAGTGCAATGGCGAGAAAGAAATAGCATTCATCATGTGCCTCTGCCCTTTGTAAACTCTCATGGATGATTGGGGCAGCTCTTTCCCTCCAGGAGGAGCTTCCTATGCCCTGAGATCAACAGTCATGAATGGTGTACTGAGTAGAAAAGGGGTGGCATTCAGCTCAGGAAAAACTGACAGGCACCTCGGTCAGGCCTCTTGGGGGTGGATGGTCATGGCAGAACCAGAAGAAAGAGGCGGAAAACACATCCTCACGTACATCTATAAACTGTCATGTTAACCTCCTGTTTCCCAAACCCACCCCTACCACTAGGTGTTTCACTGTTTGCACTGTCCGTTGATAGGACCCGTCTCAGAATTTACGGTAACAGTGAAACTCCTTCAGTATTTTCCATTTTATGTGTGGGGAGGAGAACCCAAACTTTGTTACCCAAGATCCTTGAATCTTGGTGACCAACCATTTCCCCAGCTATATTTCTTCTCATCCCTCTTGGGTATCCCCTTGAAGTGCTGCTTCCAGTCATTTGGATGATTCTTTTCCTGAGTTCATTCTATCCATGTTCCTCCACTTGTTTTATAATTTGACTCTGCCTACAATCTGACAGCTGTGGTTCTTTCCTGGAGCTGCCAAACGACCTGCCTGTATCAGTCCCATTTCTGGAGTGTTTATCAGAAATGCCACCCCCTGTATTGATTTTTTGCATGAGGACTATGGAGTGGCTGGAAGCACAGAGCAGTGCAAGCACCAGGAGCTAAGAGCTAAGGGAGGCTGAATGAGATGCTAAGATCTGTTTGAAGGTGCCAGGTACCTATGGTGGCACCCGGGATTTGGAAGGTGAAGGTGAAGTTCTTGAGTGAAGGGAAATGGAGGAGAAATAAGCCCACATTCTGTACCTGCTTTTCCTTCAGTCTATTTGCTGATTCATACCTCAGGGTAAGCTTTTGAGAATCCCACATAAAGGAACTGGCAGAGGGCCGTTGCTAACAGGCTGAGAAACCAGCTGAATGAGAAATCTCACTTGTGGGGCAGAAGAGAGAAAAATAGTTTCAGGCTGTGGAGGCAGCCAGGAGCTGAGCCCACTACTCTCTGCCCAGTGTCTCATGAGATCTTGGATATCAAGGCTCAGCTTTCTCTCAGAGCATAGGTGTTCTTCAAGGGAGAAGGGCAAGGATCTAACAGATTCATAAAAATACTGAAAAATGGGCTAACACTGGGCATAATCTCAAGGTGCAGAGAAGATAATGCTTGGGGTTCACCATCCATGAAGGAGAATGGGTCCTGGGAAAGCCACCAGGTTATCAGCTGAGACCCATGAGTCAGGATGACTCTCAAGCTTAAAAGAGTCTTACAAGCCTACAGAGCCCCTGGCTGTCCTCAGCCCCTGGTTGGCTTGGGCAACTTGACCCCACTCTGTCTACCTATTGGGAGGGTGATCTTCTGAGTCTCTTTGTTCCGTAGGCAATGTCGGACAGCTCTTTGACACCTCACCAGATATGTCCAGAAACCGCATCAAAGGGGAACAGAAAGAGACCATAAGAGCAAGCTCGAAGGACTTAGTTATTGGAATCCTTAGACAAGGTCTCAGAAGGAGCTATAACAAGGATGATTCAGAAAATACACTGCACGGTGGAGAATTTCACCAGATAATGAATAGAAAAGAATAAACCTGAAATTTGGCAATTAAAGGAATTCCTTTAAGAATCAAAAGGGCATCCTGCCATTCGTAACAAGGTGGTTGAACAAGAAGCATATCCTGCTCTGTGAAATAAGCCAGTCACAGGATAGCACAGCATGACCCCACTTAGGGGCTGGAGGCTTGGCCCTGGGGGTTATTGCTCAGTTGAGTACAAAGTTTCATCTGTGCTACATGAACAAGCTCCAGAAGCTCCTGATACAGCACGGCATCTGCACTTCACAGTACTGTTCCATGTACTTCAAATTAAGAGGGTGGATTTCCGTTAAGTGTGCTTCCCACCAAAACCAAACCAAAGCATCCAAAACCCTCCAAAATTTCCCTTGTGTCCCTTTTATGTTTTGGTTTTTGTTTTTTTTAAGTATGTTACCTTGGTCGTCATAATATCACTGGTGTTTGCATCTATCCAAACTCCTCAAATTGCACCTATTAAATGTGCAGTCCTGTGTACATCATACCTCTATGATGCTGTCAAAGAAAACCGAAAATAGAGGTGTTCAAAGGCACATTCAATGGAAAAATAAATGATCTGTAACACTCACTTCTCTCCAGGAAGCCATGAGGGAGAAGGGCAGAAGCTGAGATTTCCAACCAATTTTGGGCAGCAGCAGTAGTAGTAGTGGGTCAGGGTCAAGACCACGCTTCTGGTTACTGTGGCAAGGGGTCCCGTGTTAATATTTGTGCCTGAGTTGGCCACCCAAGCAAAATGACGGTCTGCAGTTTTCTTTCCTAACTCTGCTTTCCTTTTCTTTTTATATATATACATTTCAATTCCCTTGAATTTTTCTTATTGTTTGGCAGAGTTTAAATGTCATTATTTTATAGAAAACAGAGGAATGGGAGAAAGAACTGTACTCACAGTTCTGCATAAAATGAAAAATAATCTTAAAATTTTTTCATACAGGACATACTGTGCATTGGGAGAGTGGAGTGATTGGAGCATCACGGCTTTAGAGAGGCTGGCAGGGAGTCGGAATGCAAGCACCATCTCCGCCTCACTGGGAGGTGCAACCTAGTTATGTAACCCCCCGGAGCTCGCTGGCCCATCCTGATGTGGAGCTGAGGATGCATCCCCACCCCTCCAGCGCCACCTGAGAATGAACTGAGATGAGCTGCACACAGCACCTAATGTACAAGTCAAAAGTGCAATGCCATCGCCATCATCATACTGTTGTTCTTGTAATGTCCTATTCCTTGTCGCCCCTCCGACGGGCAGGTGCTACAGAACTAGCCAAGGCAGGCCCGACCTCCCCAGGGCACATGAGGGGGCTGCCTGTCTTGAAAGAGTCGAAGTCCCTTGGCTTTATCTTCTGAGCGCACCTTGGGCTTGATGGGGCTGCTCTCATCACAGAGCTTGGGGGACACTCTGTGTTGAGAAATGGTGGGCAGTCAGCAGCTGGGGAAGGGTTGCAGCCCTGAGTCAGGTGCGTGGCACATCCCAGGTCTGTCACCCTCAGCGTGTGGTAACTTGATGAGTTTCTAGACTTCAGTCAGATGACACAAATTCCTGACTATATTATGTCTGAACCTTAGTTAACAGCCAATAAATCAGTTTTAATACATGACAATGATCTTACACTTATCAATATCACTGTCCCTTTCACAGAAGGAAGTAGCTTCTAACACTAAAACTTGGCCCAAGGCCTTGTTCTTTCATGTTCTTATTTCACCAGATATTTCTGAGTGCCTTACCATGGAGTGGAAGTGGGCAGCAAGACAAATTCCCTGCTTACATGGAATTTATAGAACTTATTTTGAGAGGAAACCAGAAATAAGCACAGTAACGAACACATGGATAATTTCACGCGGGGCTAAGAGCTGGCATCGTTCAGCAGGAACAGGGTTTTGAGATTGATCGGGTGAGGATGGTCAGGGTGGACTTGCCTGGGAGGGGTTGGGGGGGTAACTATGTGTAGAGTCCTCAACACCTTAGGAGCAGGTCAAGCCATGATGATCCATGGAAGGGAGTTCTCAGCAGGGAGAGATCTGAAGCTGCTGGTAGAGGGAGGCCTGGAGGCTGCAGGGCCCCTTCCCATCACTGATTCTCTGAAAAGGACTACAAGCATCCTTTCAAATGGTCTTTTTCTAGATTGTACCATTTTCCAATGGAACTCATTATATCATGGTAGGTAGTTCTGGGACCACAGAGACACAGAACAAGGTGGGCTGGGTTCTTCTCCATCCGGCTCTGGGTGTGGGCAGCAGGAGACCATCGCAGAGCAGGGCTCCCTTCTGGCGGCCTCAGCCCAGGCACAGGACAGCTCCCCCTGGCTCTAAGTTCCCCTTCCCACAGGAAGGGGGAGAAAAGACAGGAAAGGCTGCATCTCTAGTGCATCTGACCACAATTTAAACGGGGGGGAAAGCTGCATTCCCTGCGTACTGAGCAGGAAAAGAAATGTAGACGTGAAAACCTTTGAATAAGCAATTAAATGGGTGGCAGCAAAGGGCAGTGAAAAGAAAGATGAATTGCCCGGAATAAAGGCCGGGAAGGAAGATGAAAAGTGTTCCTGCGGTAAAGGAACTCTGATGCAAGCCACCACAAGATAAAGAAGCAATTGTTTGATACGAGAACAATGAGGTGGCAACTCTCCAGGCCACAAAGGCAGACACCTCTCGTGGCTTCCAGAGGGACAACAGGTGCTTTCACTGCTTGTTGATGAGTTTTAGCTACGCTGTGCCCAGTGCCTACTACGTGCTCCTCTATTCCTCCCTGGACAGCCTGTGCTGAAACCTCTTTCCTGACTTCCTGGCAGGATCGGTTGCTCTAGATGTTCAGTGGCTCGGGATAAGGTGCCCAGGGGCGTAACTTTATTTCTCTCCCTCTTGCTGGTTGGTGAGCTCTGGAGGAGGCGGGAGTGGGTTCAGGGTTTTTACTCATTTCTAAAAGTGTGTTTTCCTTCTTGTTGGATGGAGACATTCTTTTTAAAAGGAAATTGGGAAGATAAGCAGATAGAGATACAAGAAAGGAATCCAACTGACAGTCATCTACTAAGACCTATTAGCTCAGATTCCAGTAATCCGTAGGACAGAAGTCTCTTCTCTCCAGGAGCTCAATATCTAGAGAGAGCAACAGATACGTAAAGCTGCCATTTCAGTATAATGGGTTAAAGGCTTAGCTGGGGGTGTCCTGAATGTTATTGGGGGCGCATGGGGTATTTTTCTTGGCCAGTTGAGAAATCAGGGGGAGGAGAGGCTTCCTGGAGGAGGCAAGGTCTGATCTGATTTGAATCTAGAAGAATAGATAAAAGCTGATCAGGCAAAGGAGTGGGGTGGGGGGGGCACCATGTAGCTGCAGGCATGTGTGCAAAGACCTGAGGGCCTGACTGAATCTGGTTCTTTCTGCCAATTTCAGGGAGGCAGGGGCTCCTGGTAAGTGAGGTATGAAAAGGGGTTGGCCAAATCGCCTGGGATGGAAGCAGAGGGAAGAGGTGTCCGGGCCAGATCAGCTCAGGCTGTTGGCCATGATGGGTTCCCACTCCCCACAGGCCCTGGGGAGGAGCAGGAGACCTGATCAGAGTGACATTTTAAGATGTCATTCCACAAGCCAGGTTTGGAGTGAACAGGGCAGGATGAAGCAGAGAGACCATTAGGACACTGTTGAAATATCTCCTGGTGGAATTATGGTGGCTTCATCCTAGGCAAGGGCTAGAAATGAGGAGAGCCAGTAAAGGTAGAGCAATTCAAAGCAGGGATCCATGGTGCAGGGTTGACAGTAGAGAATCCGTGATGTGTGGGGCTAAATTTCAGACTTTCATCATGTCTACATTTGTATTTAAACTTCAAATGAAAAATTTAAAATGACTCGCATTCTGCAAGTTGTATGAAATATGTTAACAACTACAAGTCAAAGAATTAGGAACAATTCAAGTGGAATCTTCTGATCTATGTAACTTTTAGGGCCTGATCCAAGAATATATGGGGCTCCTTGTTTTAAAAAAATATATATATTGGGATGCCTGGGTGGCTCAGCAGTTGAGTGTCTGCCTTTGGCTCAGGGCATGATCCTGGAGTCTCAGGATCGAGTCCCACATCGGGCTCCCAGTGAGGAGCCTGCCTCCTATGTCTCTTCTATGTCCCTGCTTCTGTGTGTCTCTCTCATGAATGAATAAATAAAATCTTAAAAAATATATATTGGGGAAACAGTACTAGTAAATATTGAGGAGTCTTATGCTCTGAGTGGGTACTACCAGGAAATATTCTAAAACATGAAACTTTTCTCCTGAGGTCTCTGCACAGGCTATGGTGTTTTTCCTGGCTTTTTCATTTTTTTTTTAAATTTTATTTATTTATTTTTTTTTATTTATGATAGTCACAGAGAGAGAGAGAGAGGCAGAGACACAGGCGGAGGGAGAAGCAGGCTCCATGCACCGGGAGCCTGATATGGGATTCGATCCCGGGTCTCCAGGATCGCGCCCTGGGCCAAAGGCAGGCGCCAAACCGCTGCGCCACCCAGGGATCCCTTCATTTTTTTTTAACCTAGAACGACATTATTTGAGTGAATTTTACTGTTCATCTTTGTCATCTTTGCAACGTGCCATGCTAGTTTTTCTTTTTTTTTTCTTTTTTTTTCTTTTTTTATTTTTTTTAATTAATTTTTATTGGTGTTCAATTTACCAACATACAGAAAAACACCCAGTGCTCATCCCGTCAAGTGTCCACCTCAGTGCCCGTCACCCATTCCCCTCCAACACCCGCCCTCCTCCCCCCTTCCACCACCCCTAGTTCGTTTCCCCGAGTTAGGAGTCTTTATGTTCTGTCTCCCTTCCTGATATTTCCCAACATTTCTTCTCCCTTCCTTTATATTCCCTTTCACTATTACTTATATTCCCCAAATGAATGAGAACATACACTGCATGTCCTTCTCCGATTGACTTATTTCACTCAGCGTAATACCCTCCAGTTCCATCCACGTTGAAGCAAATGGTGGGTATTTGTCGTTTCTAATTGCTGAGTAATATTCCATTGTATATATAGACCACATCTTCTTTATCCATGCATCTTTCGATGGACATCGAGGCTCCTTCCACAGTTTGGCTATTGTGGCCATTGCTGATAGAAACATCGGGGTGCAGGTGTCCCGGCGTTTCATTGCATCTGAATCTTTGGGGTAAATCCCCAACAGTGCAATTGCTGGGTCGTAGGGCAGGTCTATTTTTAACTCTTTGAGGAACCTCCACACAGTTTTCCAGAGTGGCTGCACCAGTTCACATTCCCACCAACAGTGTAAGAGGGTTCCCTTTTCTCCGCATCCTCTCCAACATTTGTTGTTTCCTGCCTTGTTAATTTTCCCCATTCTCACTGGTGTGAGGTGGGATCTCATTGTGGTTTTGATTTGTATTTCCCTGATGGCAAGTGATGCAGAGCATTTTCTCATGTGCATGTTGGCCATGTCCATGTCTTCCTCTGTGAGATTTCTCTTCATGTCTTTTGCCCATTTCATGATTGGGTTGTTTGTTTTTTGGTGTTGAGTTTAATAAGTTCTTTATAGATTTTGGAAACTAGCCCTTTATCTGATACGTCATTTGCAAATATCTTCTCCCATTCTGTAGGTTGTCTTTTAGTTTTGTTGACTGTATCCTTTGCTGTGCAAAAGCTTCTTATCTTGATGAAGTGCCAATAGTTCATTTTTGCATTTTTTTATTGTTACATATATATTTTTTAATTTTAATACAGAGTCAGATTTTAGAAACTGTACAAAGGAGAGCCAAAAACACTTTACACATTCATGATTAGCTTTAGTATTTTTTACGGTACCTACTGAAAATGTTATTTACTAGTAAGGAATGCCAAGTGTGTCCATCACCATTTGAATAGCTTGTAGGGGATTTGTGATTTCTTCCATGTTATCTCTTCTCAAAACCCAATCTGGTTTAAGTCTTGAAACTATTCTGTTTCTTACAGGTGTTTCTGGAATAAAGGGAGTACTTATAGAAGAATTCATCTTTTGTTTATAAAGTGTTCTTTCAGTATTCATTTTATGTTTACGAGCTGTAAGCTTGTAGAGACTATAAATACGGTCAACAACTTTGGACTTACTTGGAACACTAGAGGCCCTATTCGTTGTCTTCAATAAAACAGCTAACAAACAGTAGGTTTTTGTAAAAATGCTTCCACCCTTGTCTGCAACTTTGTCACCAGGTTTTTCTCGGTACATTTGCAAAAGGTCCAGCAGTGTATCTATGCAGTTTTCTGCATCAGAAACTGCTGCAGTAGTTTTCTCATACTTAGCGACATTAAGCAAGACTTGTACAGCATATCTGATGACTTCCATACAAGGAATGCTACGATTACAACTTCGGATCAAAACAAGTATTTTAGAAACTGCTCCACTCTGGGCCATGTTCTCGCAACAAAGTGGAGATAATCTAGTAACTACCTCTAGGTGTTTAAGGCCTCAAGAATAGCAGAAAGGTGCTTCTAGGTCAAAAGATAATGAAGTGCAAGCACAGTTCTTTTGTAAAGTTTGTTTTCTTCTCGAATCTCCCTGTTAACAAGTTGAAGACTTAGTCGTATAGCTTTAATTTTTGTACAATCATTTTTCTTCCTCCAAGAGTATCCTCTCCATAATGCCTGAATTCTACTGATTGCATTATTAAATTTTTCCTGTTTTTTACGGAGGAGGAAACGGCGTACTGCTTTCTGTATTACTGATGCAGCTCTATTCTGCTGGCTCATACATTCTGGAACTTCATGCTGACTTGTGAGGATGCTAGGGTATTTCTGAGCAAACCTCTTTTGCTGTAATCTTGTTCGAAACCACCTCTGGATACAGATGACTGCATTAACCTGCTTGTTAGTATTCTTCATAGACATGTGATGTTTATATGCTCTTTGAATTTTAAGAGCAGACAGGTGATAATATGCAGGTGCTGTGAAGTGAAGAAGTCTGATTTTGGTTCTTTGTTCTAAAATTCTTTTTCTTACTAACCAACCATGCACTAGTGCTTGTAGAACAACTGTAGATTTTTTAAATTCTACTTATTTTATCCTTTGACATTTTCCAGCCTTCCTGGCTCGTATATATCTCTGTATGGTCAAAGCAGCAGACTTCTGCCGGAGAAAGACCTGCCTTGCTTTGTATCTTCTAAAATTCGCTTGGATCAAACAAGCAGCTTGATGTCTTTTCATCATTAAGAAGTGTTCACGAGCTATTCTTCCAGAAAGTATAGCTCTCCATTTTCTCTGAATGATAATTGTTGATGCTCTCACATTCAGAAACCGTGTTCTCTCCCGTTTGGTGTAGAAGCAACCTTGAATGATTTTAACAGCTTTTAATACAGCTAGATAGTCTTTACGTGCTTTCCAATACCTATACCAGGCTTGAATCTTGCAGGCAGCTTTCACTTGATGTAAATATTTCCTGGCTTTATAGCTCCTCTACACAGCCTGGATTTTTATGGTGCTATCTTTAATTTTCTGAAACCTCCGTTTCTGTATAAATCCTCTCGTTCTAGCTTGAATCATGATAATGCTGCTCCTAATTTGTAAATATACTTGTCTTTGATGTTTTGTAGACAAAAAGGCTCGGTGGTGATTTTGTAAGACGACTGCTGTCTTCCTGTACAATAAAAACTGCCTTCTTGTTTGCCACGTCCTGAAGTACTGCTGGAGGGTCACCGCAGCTCTTTTCTGCTGGACAAACCTTCTCCGACACACGGCCATCTGAAGGAAGTAGAATGCGCAGGGCAGCACACTTCTGTGTTTCCAATTTCCTTGTGACCATCTCGCAGAAAGCTCTTTGAGTCGCTACTAGAGCCTCTCTCTGGGGGTACTCGGCCTCTTGTGAACAAGTGACCAGGGAAGCTCCACGCCACTTCTGAGTCCTAAGTGCTGAGCCGTGAACAGCTGCACACTGAGCTTCAGTTCTGCAAGAGCAGAAGGCAGACTGCTTAGCACTGGCTACCACGTTTACCTCCGAGAGGGTTTTCAGTCTCTCTTTAACCTTCATGCCCCTAAAAGCAGCCTGAATAATTCGCACAGACTTCTGAACTGCCAAAAAATGTTCCCTTTCCACTTTTACTCGGATATAGGACCTAAAATAATTCTGTATTACAGCAACGGCGGTTTTCTTTGCTTGATAATCGAGTTTGGCTCTGTGCATTCGGTAGAATGACTGAATTCGTGTGGCAGCCGGGTGCCTATGGTGCATGTCCTCTTGCACCTTACAACTTCTATATGAAGACTGTGTACACACGACTGCCTGGGTGCGCACTGCAGTTACTGCCTGTATCGTCTTTGGACAAAAATTACATTTGCTCTCAAGTGGAGATAATGCTTCCTTACTTTGGAGGCTTTAAAATGCTTCTGAATAATAGTGGCAGCCTGATGCTGTTCCTGAATCGGTTTCCTTAGGATCATGTCCCGGAAATCTGCTTCAGTGCAGGCTGCTGCTGCATTCCTCAGTGCACTGTGTAGAAGAGCTTTCTTTTTATTTGCTCTATATTTTTCTTGTATTACTTTTGTAGCCCACTGGATCTCTTGGTAAAAAAGATACTGCCTATACATTCTGTATGTGCTTTGTATTATGATAGCAGCTCTGTGTTTTTCCCTTAAAAGCTGTCTTGCTTTCATTCCCTTATATGCAGCCTGAATGATCAAAGCAGAACGTCTCTGTCGAACAGAATTTTCTCTTTGCAATTTTGCAGCCCTGTATGTTCTGTAATCTTGCTGAATTAAAATGGAGGCATGTTTCCAGGTCTGAAATGTAACCTATGTTCTGTGCATTCTGTAAGTGCCCTGGATGAGAACCGCAGCCCTGTGCATCTCTTGCAGCTTCTTCTTTGCCACCAGCCTTGGGTAAGATGACTGGATTGTAATGACCGCTTTTTTTAATTTCAAGAATTGGTGCAAGTGATGCCTGGCACAAATGGTGGCCCGGGATTTTCTCTGAACAAAAACAGTAGCTCTTTTGAGGGAAATGAACCTTTTCTTCACCACTAAAGATCTAAACGTGCTTTGAATAAGGGTCGCAGAGGAATGCATGTTTTTCAAATGTTCTCTTTGCCTTTGTGGATGTATCTTGCAAGAAGTTACTGTGGCCAAGTTCAAAAAGTGTGCTGCCTGTGTTCTCTTCTATGATTTTGATGGACTCTTGTCTCACATTTAGATCTCTCATCCATTTTGAGTTTATCTTTGTGTATGGTGAAAGAGAGTGGTCCAGTTTCATTCTTCTGCATGTGGATGTCCAATTTTCCCACCACCATTTATTGAAGAGACTGTCTTTCTTCCAGTGGATAGTCTTTCCTCCTTTATCGAATATTAGATGACCATATATTTCAGGGTCCACTTCTGGGTTCTCTATTCTGTTCCATTGATCTATGTGTCTGTTTTTGTGCCAGTACCACACTGTCTTGATGACCACAGCTTTGTAGTACAACCTGAATTCTGGCATTGTGATGCCCCCAGCTATGGTTTTCTTTTTTAAAATTCCCGTGGCTATTCGGGGTCTTTTCTGATTCCACACAAATCTTAAAATAATTTGTTCTAACTCTCTGAAGAAAGTCCATGGTATTTTGATAGGGATTGCATTAAACGTGTAAATTGCCCTGGGTAACATTGACATTTTTACAATATTAATTCTGCCAATCCATGAGCATGGAATATTTTTCAATCTCTTTGTTACTTGCTCAATTTCTTTCAGAAGTGTTCTATAGTTTTTAGGGTACAGATCCTTTACCTCTTTGGTTAGGTTTATTCCTAGGTATCTTATGCTTTTGGGTGCAATTGTAAATGGGATTGACTCCTTAATTTCTCTTTCTTCAGTCTCATTGTTAGTGTGTAGAAATGCCATTGATTTCTGGGCATTGATTTTGTATCCTGCCACGGTACCAAATTACTGTATGAGTTCTAGCAATCTTGGGGTGGAGGCTTTTGGGTTTTCTATGTAGAGTATCATGTCATCAGTGAAGAGGGAGAGTTTGACTTCTTCTTTGCCAATTTGAATGCCTTTAATGTCTTTTTGTTGTCTGATTGCTGAGGCGAGGACTTCCAGTACTCTGTTGAATAGCAGTGGTGAGAGTGGACATCCCTGTCCTGTTTCTGATCTTAGGGGAAAGGCTCCAAGTTCTTCCCCATTGAGAATGATATTTGCTGTGGGCTTTTCGTAGATGGCTTTTAAGATGTCGAGGAAAGTTCCCTCTGTCCCAACACTCTGAAGTGTTTTGATCAGGAATGGATGCTGTATTTTGTCAAATGCTTTCTCTGCATCTAATGAGAGTATCATATGGTTCTTGGTTTTTCTCTTGCTGATATGATGAATCACATTGATGGTTTTATGAGTGTTGAACCAGCCTTGTGTCCCGGGGATAAATCCTACTTGGTCATGGTGAATAATTTTCTTAATGTGTTGTTGGATCCTATTGGCTAGTATCTTGTTGAGAATTTTTGCATCCATGTTCATCAGGGATATTGGTCTGTAATTCTCCTTTTTGGTGGGGTCTTTGTCTGGTTTCAGAATTAAGGTGATGCTGGCCTCATAGAACGAATTTGGAAGTACTCCATCTCTTTCTATCTTTCCAAACAGCTTTAGTACAATAGGTATGATTTCTTCTTTAAACGTTTGATAGAATTGCCCTGGGAAGCCATCTGGCCCTGGACTCTTGTTTCTTGGGAGGTTTTTGATGACTGCTTCAATTTCCTCTCTTGGTTATTGGCCTGTTCAGGTTTCCTATTTATTCCTGCTCCAGTTTTGGTAGTTTGTGGCTTTCCAGGAATGAGTCCATTTCTTCTAGATTTCCTAATTTGTTGGCGTAGAGCTGGTCATAATATGTTTTTAAAATCGTTTGTATTTCCTTGGTGTTGGTAGTGATCTCTCCTTTCTCATTCATGATTTTATTAATTTGAGTCTTCTCTCTCTTCTTTTGAATAAGGTTGGCTAATGGTTTATCTATCTTATTAATTCTTTCAAGGAACCAACTCCCGGTTCTGTTGATCTGTTCCACAGTTCTTTTCGTCTCGATTTCATTTAGATCTGCTCCAATTTTAATTAACTGTCTTCTTCTGCTGGGGGTGGGGTCTATTTGTTGCTTTTTCTCTAGTTCCTTTATGTGTAAGGTGAGCTTTTGAATTTGAGTTCTTTCCAGTTTTTGAATGGATGCTTCTATTGCGATGTGTTTCCCCCTCAGTACTGCTTTTGCTGCATCCCAAAGATTTTGAACGGTTGTATCTTCATTCTCATTAGTTTCCATGAATCTTTTTAATTCTTCCTTAATTTCCTGGCTGACCTTTTCATCTTTTAGCAGGATGGTCCTTAACCTCCACATGTTTGTGGTCCTTCCAAACTTCTTGTTGTGATTAAGTTCTAATTTCAAGGCATTATGGTCTGAGAATATACAGGGGACTATCCCGATCTTTTGGTATCGGTTCAGACCCAATTTGTGACCCAGGATGTGGTCTATTCTGGAGAAAGTTCCACATGCACTTGAGAAGAATGTGTATTCAGTTGAGTTTGGATGTAAAGTTCTGTAGATATCTGTGAAATCCATCTGGTCCAGTGTATCATTTAAAGCTCTCGTTTCTTTGGAGATGTTGTGCTTAGAAGACCTATCGAGGGTAGAAAGAGCTAGATTGAAGTCACCAAGTATAAGTGTATTATTATCAAAGTATTTCTTGAGTTTGGTTATTAATTGGTTTAAATATTTGGCAGCTCCCACATTCGGGGTGTATATATTGAGGATTGTTAAGTCCTCTTGTTGGATAGATCCTTTGAGTATGAGATAGTGTCCCTCTTAATCTCTCACTATATTCTTCGGGGTAAATTTTAATTTATCTGATATAAGGATGGCTACCCCTGCTTTCTTTTGAGGACCATTTGAATGGTAAATGGTTCTCCAACCTTTTATTTTCAGGTTGTAGGTGTCCTTCTGTCTAAAATGAGTCTCTTGTAGACAGCAAATAGATGGGTCCTGCTTTTTTATCCAGTCTGAAACCCTGCGCCTTTTGATGGGGTCATTAAGCCCGTTCACGTTCAGAGTTACTATTGACAGATATGAGTTTAGTGTCATCATGATATCTATTCAGTCCTTGTTCTTGTGGATTGTTCCACTGAACTTCTTCTTAAAGGGGAATTTTAAGAGTCCCCCTTAAAATTTCTTGCAGAGCTGGTTTGGAGGTCGCATATTCTTTCAGTTCCTGCCTGTCTTGGAAGCTCTTTATCTTTCCTTCTATTCTGAATGAGAGCCTTGCTGGATAAAGTATTCTTGGTTGCATGTTCTTCTCATTTAGGACCCTGAAGATATCCTGCCAGCCCTTTCTGGCCTTCCAGGTCTCTGTGGAGAGGTCTGCTGTTACCCTAATATTCCTCCCCATAAATGTCAGGGACTTTTTTTCCCTTGCTGCTTTAATGATCTTCTCCTTATCTTTGGAATTTGCAAGCTTCACTATTAAATGTCGAGGTGTTGAACGGTTTTTGATTTTAGGGGGGGATCTCTCTATTTCCTGGACTGAATTCCTGTTTCCCTTCCCAGATTCGGAAAGTTTTCAGCTAGGATTTGTTCAAATACATATTCTGGCCCTCTGTCCCTTTCGGCGCCCTCGGGAACCCCAATTAAACATAGGTTTTTCTTCCTCAGGCTGTCATTTATCTCCCTTAATCTATCCTCATGTTCTTTTAATTGCCTGTCTCTTTTTTCCTCAGTTTCCCTCTTTGCCATCAACTTGTCTTCTATGTCACTCACTCGTTCTTCCACCTCGTTAAGCCTCGTCGTTAGGACTTCTAGCTTGGATTGGATCTCATTTAATTGATTTTTAATTTCTGCCTGATTAAATCTAATTTCTGCAGTCATGAAGTCTCCTGAGTCCTTTATGGTTCTTTCTAGAGCCACCAGTAGCTGTATAATAGTGCTTCTGAATTGGCTTTCTGGCTTGAATTGTAATCCAGATTTTGTAACTCTGTGAGAGAGAGGGCTGTTTCTGATTCTTTTTTTGGAGGCGAGGTTTTTCTTCTAGTCATTTTGCTCAGTGCAGAGTGGCCAAAAACAAGTTGTGTTGGGAAAAGGAGAAAAAAAGAGAGAAGGAAAGAAAAGAGAAAAAGAAAAAAGAGAAAGAAGAACAAAGGGGGGGGAAAGAAGAAAAAGAAAGAAAAAGAAATGAGAGAAACAAAAGGGGGGTGGGGTGGGGGAAGCAGTCAGAAATCAAGGAGAAAGAAAAAAAAACACAAACCAAAACAAAAAGAAAAAAACACGGGGAGTATCTTCTGATTCTGTATACTTTGAGTCCCTTGACCTCCCCTGGAACTGGTCCGTCTTGCTGGTCTTCTGGGGGAGGGTCCTGCTGTGCTGATTTTCAGGTGTTAGCACTTGGGGGAGCTGCTCTGCCCCTGCCTGGTGCAGGGCTCAGTGGGGGGTGTTCACCCGGTGAGGCCCCAGGGGGAACAGCCGCAGTGGCGGGGCCAGCTCTGCAGCCCTGGAGTCAGCACCCGCAGTAACTCCGGGGTTCTCCGTCTGCAGGGCCTGGGGGCTCCGGGGCGGGGCCGCTGACCTGCTCAGCTCCGGGCAGGAGAGTCCTCGCTGTCCTGGGCCCTCCCAGCCTCTGCCTGTCCCGGGGGAGGCTGGATCCTGGGCTGTGTCCCGGGCCCTGTGCTCCGGGGCCTGCGCTGTTGGATTCACTCCCGCCCACAGCCCCCTCCGCGGAGCCGCTGCCTGAGCCCCTCCAAGCCACTCCGGGTCCCGGGTCCCGCCGTGTGTGCTGTAGCCCTTAGGGAGCTCGGCGCACTCTCAGGGGCGCAGGTGCCTGTTAGTTTCCCGGCAGCCCGAGGGCATCCCCGCCCTCCGGGGTCCTGCTCTAATTCCTCGCGGGCCCCTCCCCCTTGGAGGCCTTTTGTTTCTTTATTTCTTTTCCCCGGTCTTCCTACCTTGATAGAAGTGTGAACTCTTCTCACTGTAGTGTTCCAGCTGGTCTCTCTTTAAATCTCAGGCCGAATTTGTAGATTTTCAGGATGATTTGAAGGTTATCTAGGTAATTTGTTGGGGACAGGTGACTTGGGGACCCTCCTCTTCCACCGTCTTGCCCCTCCTCCAGCACAAATTTATTTTTCAGAGTCCTGGAGAGGGAAATCCAGGATTCAGTGTCTGGTAGGTATAGACCTGCTTTCTGATTCATAGACGGCTTTCTCACTGTAACCTCACATGGTGGAAGGGGTCAGAAATCTCTTTGGGGTGTCTTTTAAAAAGGCACTAATGCCATTCCTGAGGCCCCTACCTTGATGGTCTACTCACCTCTCATAGCCCCACCTGCAAATACTATCATCGTGGGAATTAGATTTCAACAGATATATTTTAGAAGGACCCAAACTTTGTTTATAACACCTGCTCTGCCACAAATACCCCAATTTGAAAAGTGCCTTTAAATGTTTGATTAACATCTGCAGGAAGAATTAAATCAAAACTGCTAAATATTGGGGAACCTGGGTGGCTCAGTGGTTGAGTGTCTGCCTTTGGCTCAGATAGTGATCCCAGGGTCCCAGGATCAAGTCCCGCGTCAGGCTCTCCTCGCTAGACTGCTTCTCCCTCTGCCTATGTCTCTGCCTCTCTGTGTTTCATGAATAAATAAAATAAAATATGTTTTCAAAAAGCTTTAAAAAAACCCTGCTAAATATTTTCCCAGTACTGTAATCCAGCCAAGAAAAGTTGAGGTGACATTTTTGATTAAGAAGTATTTGTTAGGTAAAGCAATGTTTTTTAAATGTCATTCTTCATTACAACTATATACTGTTGTTGAGATCATAAATTCTTTTTCCTTAGAATGCTTTGCTGAATCTGACATGTATAGTCATCTAATTTCACTTATAAATAATTTCGATGAACTTCTGCCCTAATTATGGTCTATATCAATAATATCTTTTCTGTCCATGTTCTTTGCCTCCTTTCCCCTGTCTCTGCTATTTGTGTGTTCTATCCCCTGGATACTTCTCCTTTACTTCCATGGTACCTTACTATTATGTTCCTTGGTGGTTTTCAAGGTCGTACCTCCTGCTGTGCACTATTATGTACATTTCTGTCAGTGAGTGACAGCAAAGAGGAATTTCTAGACTCTTGATCTTGTTAAAGTCACTGTCACAAAGATCAGAATTAGAATCAGTTTCAGTTTATTGCCCACTAAAATCAGAAACAAACACGTTGTAAAAGCACACAGATTCATTCAAAAGAAGCGTAGGCGGACCAATTTTCAAATCTTTTTAAAAAATTCTGTTATTCTAGAACTACAGGTTATTTAGAGAATAATTTGCTGGAGTACATACTTCCCATTTTGGGTCTTTGCTTTTTATTTCTTTACAACTTTGGTTTTCTAACAACTAAGCTAGTGAACATAGTAAAGTTGAAAGTGTCTTTGTGCAGGATTGTTTAACAGAATTTCTAAGAAATGCCTTTTACATGGCTTTCCTTTGAGGAACTTTATCACAAGAAATATGCACCTGATACCCACAACTCTTGGGGGCTATAAGCAAAAGGGCCAAATATTAAAGAGGATGTTCTAATTTTTCATTAAAATTATTTATTCCCAGTCTGAATTTTCCTTTATTCTCAGTGTATTTGGTATAGAATGACAGGATTTCTAAGAGTTAAAGGAAAATCCACTTTATTGTTTTTTAAATTTTTATTTATTTATGATAGTCACAGAGAGAGAGAGAGGCAGAGACACAGGCGGAGGGAGAAGCAGGCTCCATGCACTGGGAGCCTGATATGGGATTCGATCCCGGGTCTCCAGGATCGCGCCCTGGGCCAAAGGCAGGTGCCAAACCGCTGCGCCACCCAGGGATTGCGGAAAATCCACTTTAGATGTTTCCTTATTAAGATATAAATAATGTTCTTGCCACTGTGATCTATTGTTACTGGTTTTATTTCCAAAGGTGAGATTTTTTTGTTCAAAGAGGTTATGACTTACGGGGCTAGACATTTTGTGGAAAAGCTAAAAAAGTGATTGGAAGTATTAGATGAGTAAGATAGAGAATTCACCATATTTGGTGAAAGATAAGGATCAGACAGCAAAAATCAAATCTATTTTTGGAGGTATAGTCTTTTGTTGCAATCTGCTAGGCTGTTAGAATTAGAAAATTGTATTATTCCCAGTCTGCTACGAATGTGACTAGTTAGACTAAAAAAAAATAGTTTTCATGATTTTTCTGCTTTGATGTACATATTTCTTACATGATATTTTGCAATAATAAAGGACTCCCAAGGAGTTATTTGGTCTATTGTTATAATAATAGTTCTTACCTTACTGTTGAAAACTTTGCAAATAAAATATAACTAAAATCCTAATTTTAAGCATTAGCCATGGAAATGAGATGGGAATTTATGCATTTAAAATTTTATTATTAAAAAAAACAAATAAATAAAATAAAATAAAATAAAATAAAATTTTATTATTTACCTTATGGCCTTGAAATGGTTTAATCTACTTGTGTATGTGTGTTTCCTCATCTGTAAAATGTAGATAATAAGCTAATTTGAATGTGTAAATGGTAATTATGCCATCTAAGTTGTAAAAGTAGAGGTTTATAGTAACCATATTAATAATATTTGCAAATAGGATAAAATATTTTTTCAGTTCATAAACTTTTAAAGAAGCAGTTAAGTTGCCAGTTGCCCTTCTTATACAGAGTAGGAATATTGTGGTAACACAATATCTTATGTAGTTAAATTATTGATTGCTGACAATATGAAGAAGTTAGGATTTTTTTCAAGTTGGTCAGTGTTCTTTATTGTTTTTTTTTTTTCAAAAATTGTCCAAACTACTTAGAGTTCTTGTTGTAGAAGAAAGAATGAAGGTGCAGTCTTTTGTTAATTAGCATTAGTATCACACAAATAGCCTTTTCTCGTTCTTCTAGAATTCTTTCTAGAATTCTTTTCTTTTTAAGATTGTATTTATTTATTTGACAGAAAGAGTGAGAGAGAGAGCTCACAAGCAGGCAGAGCACAGGGAGAAGGAAAGGGAGAGTGTAGGGCTTGATCCCAGGACCCTGATGCTTAACCAACTGAGGTGGTTGAGGTGGTTCCAGGTGTCCCTAGAATTATTTTCTACTAGGCTCTTGAGTCTCACCAAAGACTCAGTAGTCTGTTCATTTAATACTCAGTAAGTATTTTATTTGTTTTAAGCACTTAGAAAATGGAAACCAAAATCAATTAAGGCCGTATCCTCAAGAAGCTTATCCTTTAAATAACTTGGAGAAAAATAAAGAAAAACAATTACGGTCTAAAGTCATACTGTCACGATAAGGCTAGCAGGATCTTTCTGAGGTACATATGTGGTACCTAACCTATGGGTCAAGGTAAATTAAGGTCGTTTTATTGGTAGGCTAATATCTCAGTCGGTGCTTTGGATGAGTGAACATTGGCAGAGCCAATGTTGAATGGGCAACTACTTAAAGTCCATGAGCCAAGAGACGAATTTCACATAACCAGTTTATCAATTAGTTGGACCCAAGATTTGATCCATCTCATGGATCTTAAGCCTTTGTAAGTAGCTTGATTTTATCTTAAAGAATATTAAATGGTGCTCACAGATTTTACGAATTTCAAATATATACATGGTCAATTTTGTCTTTTAAAGCATTCCCTGGAAGCAATTTGGAGTATCTATTACAGGATGGATAAGACTAATGTCTGAGAAAAGTAAAAGAATTTGGTAACTTGTTATGTCCAAGTTGAAGTGGCCAGTGAGCAGTTGAGTGCTCTGGTCTGAAGGTCAGAAAACATGTTGGCCTAATGTCATGCAAAACATTTTATGTCAGTGGTAAATTTATAGCCCCTGGAATTAATATCTGGATTATCTTTATTTCCAGTGATCTTGGTATTCAAAGACAGTAGAACTGACTTGAGACCACCGTTTCAGATTCTAATATTCTGGAGAATCAGTCAGAAAACTTCTTAAGGGCTTTTAGTAAATATTTAGGCTTCTTGGCCTTATAGTTTCTGTCAAAGCTACTCAACACTGCTGTTGTAGCTGGAAAGCAGCCACAGACAAATGTAAATGAGTGGATGTGGCTGTGTTCCAATAGAACTTTATTTACAAAAGGAGGCACATGGGTCTCTGGCTGTAGTTTGCCTTTTGGAACATGGCTAATAGAATTAAAACCATAATACTTTAATTTCAGTATATTTGGTGGAAGGAGTAGATCTTTAACTTTATTACATACCCTGAAATTGTTTCCCTTTGGTCTCTCTTTTTTTTAATAGATATAATTAGTTTTACCATGGGTCATGGACAAGAAGACCAAATCATATGGTGATAACCCAGAACAAATATACTAGACATTTGGAATAACAGCATCTTAAACATTCATAATGATGAGCCAGTAGCGTTGTCTGTGCATGTGAAGTCCATAGATGCTTAACATGAGTTATTTTACCAAAAAAAAACCCAAATTATTCTAAGTTCTAAAAAATATATATAGCTTTTATATATATAAATATAAATATAAATATATATATATATATATATATATATATATATATATATATATATATATACATGTCTGACATTCATTAAACTGATTTGGATTAGGTCTTGGTTGAGGTTGCTATTATTTTTCTGTCTTTTTTAATGGAATAGTACATTCTATTTTTTAGTTACCAACTCGAAGTGGATTAGCAACAAATTTTTAATTTCTCTAGTTAAAATAGGATACAATTATGACTTTACCATTAAATTATTTTCTTCTGGGATTTTAACTGAGTAAGAGTCTAACATTAATTCTAATTGCAGCTCTATTAAATACCGAAGAGAATGCTCTCCTACTAGTATGTATAGATGTATGGCCAGCAGAGGTAATTGCAAACAGCCACAGGAAAAGAAATGCTTTTAAGGCTTTGCTGAAACACAGATGCCAACAATGTGGCATAGTTGGAAAACTGAAATCGAAACCGCCGGCCTATCAACCTTGCATGCAGCTTTAAGAAATATTCTTTGCTTAAAAACAAACCTGAGTTGACTCTAAGCCCCAAAGAGTTATGAACAGAAACTAGTCTTGGGAAAAAAAGGCTGAAGGTTATAATCAAAGGGCATATTTTGTGTGTGCCCAGTGGGGAAAGCACTTTGGAAACTACCTTGGCTTTTGAGCCACACAACCTTAGATCACTTTCACTGTCAGATAGAATGTCTGCAAACCTGGGGAAAAACATCAAAAGGGTCTCTCTCTCTCTCTCTCTCTCTCTCTCTCTCTTTCTCTCTTTTTTTTCTAGTGGTATGTGAAAAAATAAAGATAAGGTTTGAAATGTTTTTCTCTGAATTAGAGTTAAACATATGACGGATTCTAGCTTGGAGAAAAAAATGAAATTTCTTGAAGTCTAGCTTTTTGAAATGTAATTCCTATGCATAGATCGCAGGATGTATCTTCATAACACATGCCAGGGACATGGTCAAGGATGGAAATGCCTGGTTTAGTTGTCCTTAGTTTGATTAACTTTTGCAGAGGGTGACAATAATATCTACTGAATGCCAGGCTAATACGTGTACATTAAGATACATAATCTGATCTTCACCACTATATTTCAAAGTTAGTAATGAGTTATTTTTATTAATGAATTATAATTATTAATACTTCTAAAGAACCTATTATAATAATAAAATATTAAAAAGATGAAATATAAAAAGGAAGTCACAAATGCCACTATTTTAATTTGTCTACTTTGTTTAAATTTACGAATGTCTTCCAGTGTTTATGAAGTTAGCAGCTTAATTTCTCTCACTTCATCTTGGCCATCCTACATCCTTGCATCAACTATCCCTTAAAGTATTTTTCATCTGCCAATTAGTGTCCAATAACATGTTGCTTAGATTTGAAAGTTTAATCAAATTCATTCTTTCTGCATATTTAATGTACATATAATTAGTGCTGGCTATATATTAGAGCACTAAAATCTTTCGATTTCTTTATGACAATGTCTTCTGTAAATGAGAGAAGCATAAATAAAATTCTAAGAAATATGAAAGAAGGTCAAGAGAAATCCATTCACTTAACAAGAATTTTTAACCCCTACTCAAGTAGTTTGTGAGCTTATGGATATGGAAAGATGAATATGGCACAGTATATCTTATTTCAGAATGTCCAACTCTGGTGCAGAGCTCAGCAAGCTTTTCCTGAACAGGGTCAGATAATGAATATTTCAGGATTGTATTATATATCGCAGGTTCTGTGGCAACTCCTCAGCATTGCCACTGTTGCATAAAAGCATCCATAGACAATATGGAAACAAATGAGTACCACAATGGTAATATAAAAACTGCTTACAAAAACAGAGGGTCATTTAGGGGCTAATGTACAAAATTTATCCACCAACCACTGGTCTCATGTGTAATAAGGAAATTATTAAATTTAAATGTGATAGTTCTAGAATAGAAATGATCAAAGGATGTAGAGTTTCAATTTCTCTGAAGGAAGGAATGCTTTACATAGAATGTGACATTTTAAGTACGTACTAAAATAATGTGTTAAAATTAACTAACTTGAGAACATAGAGAGTAGCTATTGAAAAGTCCCGAACACAAACCCCCAAAAGACCATCAAGTTCTTAAATCTGGCAATAGAACATAGCATATGTGCCCAGAGGTGAGGCTGGCAGTATTGTCGGTGTCTCATATGGAATCCTCATGTATTTGGTTGGTGTTCACTGTCTAACCATCAATGATGTTGATTGACATCAAGAGAGTGAAATGACAGCTCTGTGTTAGGAGAATACTTCTGGTAAGACCTGGAAACTGAAGGACCTGGCAGTGGTCACCGGTCTGGCTGGCTTTATCAAACAAGATAATGGAAGTGTAGAATTTCTGGGAATTTGGAAGTAGGGTTGGATATTCCAGGAAACTTCAGAACAGATCAATATTTCTATGCTGTCTGAGAGGACTGAGCCTGGGAAAAATCCTTGCTTCTGAGATCAGCTGGTTCAGGTACTCAGGACACTGCCATTGGTGCTAAATTGTGTTTGCAGGCAATACCAACTCCAGAGTTTACTTGTTAGTTTTTAATGATGCAATACGATGAGACCCCTTAGCTAATTCCTACCCATAAGTATTCATGTGTGAATTTTTCTATTACTTCTTATGTATATTATAAAAACGTGCATTTTGTTTTTATTTTATTTCAAGAATGCAAATGTGGAAGAGGAGCTTATACACTTTATTCCCAGGTAGATAATGGTCTCATTTGATGGCAACGCACTCATTCAATTTTCAGTTGGATGTTGAATTACCTTATATTTTATCTTTGCTTTCCATATCTGGTCCTAATTGTCATGATGCTTCCTGCTCAGCTGCACACTAAGCCTACTTATTCTCAGAGTCATTGCCTGACACTGTTTTAAACTTCATCGGGAAGTTCTAAAGGTGGATTTTTCATTATATCAAATAGAAGAAAAAAATAGAGAGAAGTGGGGGCAGAGAAAAGACCGATGTAGAAATCAAAAAGAAAAAAGGACCTAAGGACCTACACGATAACAATAAGAGACAAAAATTATTTGACTTCAGAAGTTGAAAATGGAAACATAAGGAGTTAAAGATGATTAAAGCATTTTATTCTATATATTAGAATATATATACAACAAAATGCTTTTTTTTGGAAGATGCCAAGAAGAGTAGGCTTAGGCTCATGTTTTCCATCTCTGTACTTGTAGAATAGAGATAAGCCTGAATGAGGTATAGATAATAATGACTTTCTTCTGCATTTTAGAGAAAGGGTAGCAGGAAAAAGAGCAAGGAAGGTAGTATATTGAGATCAAGGGAAAAGAATATAAAGTGGGTGAAATTTCTTGTTGGGATGCCCATAGTTCTAGTTTTCATTGCTTGTATCAATGGTTCTAGTGTGTCTGCAAGATTGAATTAGACCTAGATGTCAGGAACATTCTAGGCCAGGGTTTCATCTCAGAATGTAGATAAGTGGGCCTAAAGTTTCTCTCCTAAGAACTGGCATTTCTTCCAGTATGTGGGCTTCCAGGGCTTCTCTAGTCTGATATTTTTAATCCCTCCCTGCTTACGCAGACACCTAGAAATGGAAGTGATTTCCAAAGATTAATAGAAAACAATATATACAAGTTATCTGTGAGTGATGGGATCTAAGTGGAAGACAGATGATTTTTTTAAAGATTTTTATTTATTCATTCATTCCTGAGAGACACACACAGAGAGAGAGGCAGAGACACAGGCAGAAGGAGTAGCAGGCTCCATTCAGGAAGCCTGACATGGGACTCGATCCCAGGTCTCCAGGATCACACCCTGGGCCGAAGGCAGCACTAAACCACTGAGCCACCTGGGCTTCCCTGGAAGATAGATTTTATCTAAATGATGGACCTATTGAAGTTACAGCTCAAGAGAAGTCAGAAGCCCCAGGTTCTAATTTCAGAATTATAACTACCTGAATGTGTAGCTTGGGTAATTCACTTAAACCTTTCTGATCATGTGTAAAGTAAGACAGAGCCAGATGATGGGATTCCAATCACTTTATTTATTTCGTTTTGGGTTTTTGTTGTTGTTGTTGTTGTTGTTCTATTCACATTCCAGCCAGTTAACAACAGTGTAATATTGGTTTCAGATGTACACTTGAACTTACAACACCCAGTGCTCATTACAATAAGTGCTCTCCTTAATACCCATCTGCTGTCTAAATACCAATTCTTGGGCCTAATATTTTAATTTTGAAGGTATACAATTCATTGTCTGGCCAATGTTAAAAGCTACTATATTCCTTATTTCAACCCCCAAAGGGTCACAGAGTGAGGTGTTGACCCTCAACAAAAGAAAAGAGTTACACTTTTGTTTATGGAGAACTTCTCATTATGTTGGTAAACAGAATCTATCCCAACAGGGATTTTGAATAAAGTAATTAAAAATTCTCTTAATTTTTTAATGATTTTTTTTACAGACACTTTAGATTTATTTATGTGAGAGTGGAGGAGGAACAGAGAGAGAGGGAGAGAGAATCTTCAGCAGACTCTGTGCTAAGCACAGAGCCTCTCATGGAGTTTGATCTCATGACCCTGAAGTCATTACCTGAGCTGAAACCAAGAGCCATGCACTTAATTGAGTGCACCACGCAGGTGCCCTGAGAATCCTCTTTAAAATGTAAACATCACTATAGAGTTTTAGGTGTTAGTGAAAGTTGAGTAATGAGTAGAATTTGTATTTACTTTTTTTAAAGATTTTATTTATTTATTCATGAGAGACACACAGAGAGATAGAAAGAGGCAGAGACACAGGCAGAGGGAGAAGCAGGCTCTATGTAGGGAGCCCGATGTGGGACTCGATCCTGGGTCTCCAGGATCACACGCCCGGCTGCAGGTGGCACTAAAGCGCTGCACCACCAGGGCTGCCCTAAATTTGGAAATTAAACACCAGGTGCATTTTGGGGTGATGAACTATATTAAACATAATATTTATGATTATTGAAATTTATAAAGGATTCAAGGCTTGCAGGAACCTGAAGAACTACCTTTTCCTTTTTTTTTTTTTTTTTGCACCATTAATGAGGCTTATCTGAAGTCATCATTTTATTTATTTGTATTGGTACTTACGGTAAAACCCTCTCACAGAAGAAAAAGAATATTGTAACTGGTCCTAATTAGGAAAGAGGCCCCAGGAAACAACAGCAAACAGGTCTTTATTTGGATCAAGTAAACAAAAAGATAAGGATTTTGAGATTATAGCTATGGCTCACATAGAATTGAATTAGCTTGTGACGGCATAGTATACGTTTTAAGCTAAACTAAGACACACTGATTAGATATAAAAACCTCTTTTATAAAGAAAAATAGCCTTGCATTATACTATATCTGTCTATTAGGAGATGAAACTGACAGATAATTATTCTCTCCATTGACAATCTTATGATTAGGAAGTATTTTAATTGGTACTCTCAACTGCCATTAAATATGTGCTTCTATTGCATTTTTATCCTAATCACTGTCAGATATATTTAGTAAGCATGGGAGATGTACAAGACAACTAGGGAAACTTGTTCATAAATGGGGATTTGTTGTTTACTTTAAACAATGATTTATAATATAGAAATCTGGACTATCTGAAATATCTATCTTAAAGATGAATATTTTCTGCGTAATTAATTTTGATTATTATTAATTGAAACTTAGCAATATTTAGACAATCCTGTGCAAATCTGATCTATAGAAGTTGCCCATATTCTGAAGAAATCTAATAATGATGCAGAATCTTGGGCTTTAAAAATGTGATTAGTTCTCCAAGCACTTTTATTAACATAAAAAAAAGTTTTAGTAAATTTTGTCATTAAAATCTCTCTTCCAGAAACTAAAGACCAGTCTTGATTCCCTAAAAAAATTGTCCCATTTTTCTCTGACTATTTTGACAGAACCACAATGAAGTAATTTGAGTATTTAAAAACTTGATACAATGCCTCATTCCTCATATCCGAGTCATTTAAATTCTTTCCTCAGTGCCTCTTTTCCACCAGACTGTGTCCAAGTTCAGCAGTTTAGTCCAAAAGTTTATTATCAGCCGAACTTCTGACTCACATAAGTGATTTTCAATAAATTATAATTAAATGTATATCAGAAGATTAGACCTGGTCAGAGGTGCAGTCTCTCTCTCTTCTCATAGTCTTCCTCTTCAATGTTATTACATATTCTTTCTCTGTCTCTCTCAATATATGTTCTTTCTCATGGCATTAACTGCACTGGAAGGAGGTCTTTCAGGGTTTCTAAAATCAAAGCTCTCCAAAGGGAGGAAATATTGTTTACTGGCTAATGTACTGAAAAAGTCAACCATAAGTATCTTATTATATTAAGATAAATAAAATTAAATATAAATCAAAATTCATTACGTGGAGTCCTACATAGGTGCTTTTTCGGGGTCACAAATTTGTCTCTATGAATTCTACTTCGTAATATAATACAGGAACATTTTTTATAATATTATTTATACTATTCAAAATAACATTTTAAAAAATATGCAAAGGATAAATGAAATCTTGTGTTTGTGGAAGAAATAATTATCTATCATAGGTTACTTTAAAATAATGCTAAACATTTAAATTTCATAATGAAACTTATGTATGTCCAGGCCCCAAAGAAGAGGAAGTAGTCGAGCCTGCTTGACAACTGAGGCAAAATGGGTGAGACAGAAATACCTTAATAACTCTGCCTAGTCTTGGTGCCAGGTGTGTAGTCAGTATGGTAAGAATGCATCCATCCTTAATATGTGATCACCCCCAATATTCAGTCAAATTCCTTATCTTCACTCGTGATACCAGATTACCTTGGGCTTCCTTCATCAAGAAGCCTGTTAAATTGCACTAGCAAGAGTCCCCCCTACTCTTGATGATTTCCTCTTCAGTAATTTTCTATCCACTGAAACTTCACTCTACAGTTGTCCATAAATCTCCAGCTATCTTTGCTGTATCTGGAGTTGACTCTGGTCTTTCTCCCATTATAATACTCCTATTATAATAATCTGTAATAAAGTCTTTCTTACTTTTTTTTAAGATTTATTTATTTATTCATGGGAGACACAGACTGAGAGAAAGAGGCAGAGACACAGGCAGAGGGAGAAGCAGGCTCCTTGCAGGGAGCCTGATGCAGGACTCAATCCTGGATACTGGGATGATGACCTGAGCCGAAGGCAGGCACCCAACCACTGAGCCACCCAGGCGTCCCTCTTTCTTACTTTTTAACCAGTGTCAGAATAAATATTTTATTTAACACCACCATTTTTTTTCTATCACTCCAGTAATCCAATTCTCATTCAATATTATGATCCAGTCGATGTACCTTCTTCTTTAGTTTCTATTTCCTGTTTTTACTGAAAACATTTTCACCTAATCTTTTAGTAAATTTAAGTGCTCCCTTGTCCTGTCAGTCTCCCATGTCTAAGAAGGAAACTTTGAATCTGTATATGATAGACTGGATGTCCAATGGTGGAATCTAATGGTGGAATGTGTCTTGTCTCACATCCATTCAATTTTAATGAAAATCTGATCCCACTACCACTCAAAAGGTGGTACAGGCTTTGTCACTGAAGTGTGGTCCTTCCTTTACATACATCCTGTTGGCTAAAATTCAACTATTATTTCTCATCAATATGCCTCAAGAACTGCTATGTGTTTCATATATCTATCTTCTAGATTTTCAAATAGATATTCAAGTCCTTTACAATTCTGAGATTATCAATAAAAGTGAAAAAAATCACTAAATTTAAGCTTGTCATATATTTAACTTCTAATTTTACATTCCATGAAGCACATATCATTAACAATGACTATCTGTTTATTTTTTAAATCCAAGATATAACCATAATCAAACATAGCCTATAGACATATTCCTATGAGTAGGATCAAATTATAAGAGTCAAGTAAAATCATAAAATTGCTTATTTTATGACAATGACCCAGTTCCTTTATTTCTAGGTACATATTAGTAATTTTGTCTTGGGTCTTTTCTTTTCTTTTTTTTTTAATTACATGATACTTCAAAGTGTACCAAGAAAATACTTAAGGTTTGAAATATTACCTTGGACTTATGAAAGAAAAAATACGCATTATTTGTAGCTTACGTTCTATTTGTAAATGCTGATACTAAATATATTCTTAGGAAAAAACTTTATAAGCCAGTTGGAGACTGTCTCCACAATGTGTTCTCCTTTTGTCCCTAAAATACTACCGTAACTTATACAAGCACCATTTAGATCCTGCCTTTTAATCAGTGCATATTCAGTATCAACATTGGCTTTGTGGCATGTCAGTACAAATTTTGTTGGACCCTAGAGGATGAAGTATGCGTGTAGATGACCACATTGCAACAGAACATTCTCATATTTGTAGGCTGAATTTGTACCTTATAATTATTGAAGACTAGACTTATGTGTTTGATTTTTCTTAGGTATTATGTATAAAACAAGAAAATAGCCTTTTATTGATCTTGTATTGAGTTATAATTTACATGCTTTTGTGTGCTGAATTGAGACTGCCTTAATTAACATGTTCCTTTGTACTGAGCAATTCCAAGATCCACAGGCAGCCACTTTTGTGCAATATTCAATGGCTCAGAAATGTATAGGAGTTCTAAGGGTACATTTTGCTTTGTAATAATCAGTCATTCATCATAATCCAAGAACAGATTTTTTTCCCTTCATGAAGTTTACCATATGCTGAACATTAGAAATGAAGTCAAATCATATCTCATTTCTGAGAATAGAATATTGTTTAGACATGGCCACAACTTCCAAATCTCTCTGATAAATCATCATACTGCATTAGGCAAATTAAAATATTAATTGTCTGATTCAGAATGTTATGATTATAAATCTTACAGCCAATTTTCTTTTGCATTCATCTCCTAATGCCCTAAGAAAGATAAAGCATCTGCTAAATGGAAACTGCTTTTACATGTAAGAAGAAATAATATTGATTTCTTTCTTTCCATCAGTATCTCTCATATAATATGAATTTGGAGACTGTACTTTATACTACATACTTTCAAGGCAAAAGATGGGTAGGAATCCTGGTGTCATTCTGAGAAAAAAAAAAAAAAAGAAAAGAAAAGAAAACCTGTAGGTAGTGTTGTAGTTTCTAGACTTAGAAGATAAATTTCTCATAGTGCTCAATTAGAAGACTAAAGAGAAAATGTTCACAATGTTGGTTCCTTTTGAGTACTGTGAGGGAAAAATCTGTCTCATGCCTCCCCTCTAGCTTTTGGTGGCCTCACTCGTTTCTTGGCTTGTAGATAGCATTATTCCTGTGTCTTCAGATCATCTTCTCTCTATGCATTTCTCTGTGCCCAAATTTACCCCAACTTTTATAAGGTCATAATACTGGATCAGAGTCCACTCTAATGAGCTCATTTTAACTTGGTTACCTCTATAAGGACACTCTTTCTAAGTAAGGTCACACTCATAGCTATTGGGGTTAAGACTTCAACATGTTTTTGAATGACACAATTCAATCCACAATAGGTAGTAAAAGGAAAAAGAAAAAACTGCTTAGCAATACACTCTGGGATTATAGTTGTCCACACCTTCTGAGAAAGGTCTACTGGCTTCATGAAATATTCAGGACAATATTTAGCAGACTTGTGTTCCTTATATTCCTAAATAATGAGGAATTTTGCTAGACAATTTTGAAAATTAATTTATCTTTTGAGTTAAAGCATAAGAAAAAATAGTCAGGGGGCACTTGGGTGGCTCAGTCAGTTAAGCATCTGCCTTCAGCTCAGTTCATGATCTCAGAGTCCTGGGGTCAAGCCCTGCTGAGCAGGGAGCCTGCTTCTCCTTCCTTGACATTAGTTTTGCAATGAGTTTTTGGATTTGACACCAGAAGCAAAGGCAACAAAAGCAAAAAAACCACATGTGTGAGGTGCTATCTCATGGTGGTTTTGATTTGCCTTTTCCCTATAATTCACTGATGTTCAGCATCTTCTCATATACTTTTTGCCCATTTATGTATCTCCTTTGGAAAAAAGTTTATTCAGGTCCTTGCACATTTTGTGATTGAGCTGTTGGTTTTTTTGCTATTGAGTTGTATGGGTTCTTTATATTTTTTGTATATTAACCACTTCTAGGATATATGGCTTGCAAATACTTTCTCTTATTCCATAGGTTGTCTTCTCATTTTGTTGATTATTTCTTTTACTAAACAGAAACTTTACAGTTTGATGTAGTTCTATTTTCTGAATTTTGTGTTTGTTGCCTTTGTTTTGCATGTCAAATCTAAAAAGTCACTACCAAGACCAACGTCAAAGAGCTATTTCCCTACATTTTCTTTGTTTAGATGTTGCTTTTCAGACATTCTTGACTATATTGTAAACTAGTTTTTGTTTTTAAGATTTTATTTATTTATTCAGGAAAGACACAGAGAGAGAGGCAGAGACACAGGCAGAGGAAAAAGCAAGCTCCATGCAGGGAGCCTGATGCGGGACTCGATCCCTGACCCCAGGATCACACCCTGAGCTGAAGGCAGATGCTCAACCACTAAACCACCCAGGTGTCCCAACAGGTTTCCTTGTTTGTTTGTTTTAATATATTGTAAACATGTGAAATGTTCATACTGACTGCTTTAAAAAAATGAACCAGAATTTTATGTTGTAATATATAATAGTTAATATTTAACAAAGTACTTAAATACAGATATTATAATCTATATTTGCATGGATAAAGAAGAAAAAAGAAATGATAGGAAGTCTAAAACTTCAATGAATTATTTTGATAACCGGGAAATCACAGCTCATCTCCATGTCATTCAACCTATAATGAAGATACACATCAATATAATTTGTTGATTTCAGGAAATTTAGGTGATGGGATATTAATAAAACTATGTATAACACATATTGTGGCACACTCTCTGTCTTGTGCATTCTCAATACTGTAGGGACTCACACTTCTGGTCTTCAACCAAGAATTTTAATTGGTTTACAGAAAAGATAGCACAGTGATTTAGTCTCTGTTGTATAGTACAGTCCATTGTTTCTCCATGTTATTGATATGAGTTGGTCTGCAACCTTAGTACAATCACAATCATTCATGTTTTTGTGTATACTGTGGTTATCCTTAGCATTCTCTCTCTCTCTCCATATATATGGGCCAAGATGAAAGTTGTTATTATAACAATGAAATTTGTTATTCTATTCTCAAACATAGTACTGATTTTATTAGCAAAAAATTTGATGATTTAACTTTCTGCTACACAGTATACCTAAAATTGTATTCTGCATAAGAATCAATTCATATACTTATGTAATTATTAAAAAGAGAGATTCCAATGACCCATAACAAATAAATTATATCAGTACATATGGGATCTAGGCATTGATTCTCTATATTAAACAACCTACCACAGTCGTTTGAGAATCAGAGTTATAAGAATAACTGAAATACCCCTTATTAAAATATTTTAAATGAAAGTTCACTGCCAGTCCTTAAATTCCTTCTTAAAATTAATCTAAAGAGCTCAGTAAAAAACGACAGATGCTCAGGTCATATGCTCAGATGCTTATATAGCATATCTGCCTTCTAACTAGCCATTTGTGTGTTTTTTTTAATATTTTATTTATTTATTCATGTGTGTGAGAGAGAGAGTGAGAGTGAGAGAGAGATAAGCAGAGGGAGAAGCAGCTTCTCTGCAGGAGCCCGATGTGGGACTTGCTCTTGGACCCCGGGATCATGACCTGAGTGAAAGGCAGATGCTCAACTGCTGAGCCACCCAGATGTCCCACAGTCTGTATATTTAAACGTTCTGTAGTGACCCCTTTGTAGAAACATGATTAAGAATCATTTTCTTTAAATAAAATTGTTGGGGCTTATGTGGAATTGGTGGTTTATTCTAGCAAATCCCCACTTTTCAATTCTATACATCACAGGTGAGTTAACAATTTTTCAAGCAATTTTTTCCAATGTTGTATATAGTTAAGTACAAATATAATCAACAAACACTAACAATAACAACCAATAAGAACAAGAAGATATATGCATTAAAGTAAATCCTTTCTCTGTATCGGCTACCTCAATCCTTTACCAGAAACATTCAGAGTATCTACACATATGATTTTTTTTCTTTTCTTTTTCACAGAAAAAATCATAATATTCCTGTTGTTTTGTATATTATCAACTTTCTGCATAGCCTGGCAATCTTCCCATCCTGGAACATACTAGTCTAATTGTCTAATTGTTTTAATGGTCACATACTAATACACCCTACAATAATAAACAATGTCGTTAGCCATCACTATTATCACAAATTATTCCATTGTTTCCACTTTTGAGACCAACATTTGACTAATGTAAAACTAAACATTTCTACTTGCATACTTTTGACTATATAACTGAAAGTTAAATTTCTACCCCTGCTAAAACTAAAGGTTTTTATACTTTACCTATGGCAACCTAATGACAAACCACCCTCCAAAAATATTCCACAGGGATTCCATATTAATCCCTTCCCCATATAGCAAAATGGTTCATTTTTCCACATGCTCTCACCAATAATGATGATGGGGAATATATAATAATAATGGGGAAAATAACACATAAAAATTTCATTTTCAGTATTAGCATGGACTGTCTATCAAACTCTTTAAACCTGTGCAAAACATAAATTAAACCTGTGCAAAACATAAATTGAACATGATTGTCCTCTGTGTAGCTCTAGAAAATCTACCATAATTCTCCTTTCTTTCTGGAATAAAAGCCAGTTTTTAAAATTATATATTTAAGTTTTAGACAAGTGATCTAGCCCTATGATCTCGTAAAGCATCATTCATTCATCTGGTCAACAAAAAATTTATAAATATGTTGTGTGCCACATTCCATTCAGTCAAAATCTACAGAAGCTACAATACTCTTGTCATTATCAAATGTCAGACAATAAATAAGCATAGAAACAAATTAATTGTCGGGCAGCCTGGGTGGCTCAGCGGCTTAGCACTGCCTTCAGCCCAGGGCATGATCCTGGAGACCCGGGATTGAGTCCCACGTTGGGCTCCCTTCATGGAGCCTGCTTCTCCCTCTGCCTCTGCCTCGGCCTCTCTTTGTCTCTCTCTCTGTGTCTCTCATTAATAAATAAATAAAACCTTTAAAAAAATACTGTTATGTCGTAAGAAGAGCTAACTAGGAAATAAGCAGATTAGTTTTACATAGAGCACTGCAACGATGATCATGGGCAGAGAATCTTAAATGTTAAAGAAAGGACCCAGACATAGCAGGGGTAAGAGAAAGTGTATTTTAGGCAGAAAAAAATGAGCTTTATCTATTTGAGCGCTGAAATTGTGGGTAGCATGAGTAAAGTTCAGTGTGAAAAGGAGGAGTGTTTTGAAAGTTGAGGAGGTAAGAAGATGTTCAATCATATTAGGGATTATATTCCATAGAGATATATTTATATTTTGATCCACAGACATCTTGGTAATTTAAGCAAATAGACACTTTTTCAAACAATCCTACAGGTGCATTTAGATCTTATTGTGTATATATCTGTCAGGCTGGAGCATTCATACTGTTTGTTATATGGATAATGGATAGAGATGACAACGATGAACGATAGGTAGCTGAATAGTTTATAGATAGATACACATAGGCAGATATCTGTCACTTTTTTATAGTCAATAAAATTGCAGGATTGCTTAGGTAAGATCTAAAATTTTATAACGATGGTACAGCTCCTAGGGTACTAGCACAGTGCTAAATAGCTCATTGGCCTTATAATTAGCAACCGATTGATTAAGTTGCATACATTTCTGTTTATTTTATAAGCATTGTTTTTGGAAAAAAGTTACTTTTTGACTGTTAAGCGTTCACTTCTGATTAATTGAAGGTCTAATTTGGGGACTGTCTTTCTTGGCATACTCTTTGGGAAAGCTTTATCCTTTTTCCTACCCAAATAGAGCTGTGAATAGCCGCATGATTTGGGCTCAGCCAACTGGATGTCCCCTTCAAGTTCTTTAAAGGCTCTAATACATTCAGTGGCTGCGTGGAGTGCTGCTTAAGCCTCCTAAAACATTGGTTCTTTGGTTCTGTGATTTCTCAATAACCCTGATAATAAACTTTGTGTTGCCAGATAACCACATGATTTTTATGACATATTAGTTTACCTCCATATATAAATTAAATCTATTTACTTAAATATCTAAACAAATATCTATATAGCTAAATACATATTTTATTAACATATATTAATATATAATATTATCCATTATATTAATGAGGAAGTGTTTATAAATACTTACTAAGAAAAAAGTGCTAACTTCAGTATTGCAGTTTATTGGCAAAATAGGTTTTTTAGTGGGTTAGTGTATTTGTACCAATACAGAATTCTATGTTTCTAAAAAGGCATATGTTTGTTCTATAAAAAGACAAACTGTTGAATAGCTATATAACTAAACACTTGGTTAAGTTGATATTTTAGAAGCTTAAAAAAGCAAACCTTGATCCATATTCATAAAAATATTTTTTAGTTAAATATTTGCATTTTGTTTATGCTTAAAGTGAAGCATATAGAAGCCACCAGTTGTTAATCAACTAATAGAGTGGATATCACCAGTGTAATAGAGAAAGCATAAGCTTTTCATCCACACGGATCCTCTTGTGTCCACACAGATCTTTTCTCTAACATAAAGTTTTACCCTATGAACTTCTTCATGCAAATTTCTATCTCCCCATCCCTCTTCTTAAAAGCAGATGAATTCTCATCTTCTATAGAATTTCATCGACAGCTAGAATTGAGCACTCTAAACTCAGAACTCATTTGGCATTTTTAATTTTTTATGTTAATTTGCAAGTAAGATAAGGCTGGTGTTTCTGAGTCTCAGAATACGAGACAGTTGAGGGAGATATTATACCTTATTATATTTTTAAATTTGATTTACATAGTTTGCCTGAAGATTTAAGATGGTTATTAGAAAGAATTCTATGGACCTAGAAAAACAATAAGGTACAAGGCTAAGTGAAAAATGAGATTTATCGGGTGACGTTGTTACATAAAAGCAGGACATACCAGTCAGAAAAACCATTGTCTCTGACCTTCAAGTCTCCATAAATTTGTCCAGTGCTTCTGATAATCCCTGAACAGAGAGGGGATCTTGTTATGTCCATTAAGAAGTATGTCTTTTTCTCCTCTCAGGAATTCCTAGACAGTCTTCTGTTTCTTCTCACTATTTTGAAAACTGACGGCAGCCTGGTTGGCTCAGCAGTTTAGTGTGGCCTTCAGCCCAGGGCCTGATCCTGGAGACCTGGGATCAAATCCCACATCAGGCTCCCTACATGGAGCCTGCTTCTCGCTCTGCCTGTGTCTCTGCCTCTCTCTCTCTCTGTGTCTCTCATGAATGAATGAATGAATGAATGAATGAATAAATTCTTTAAAAAATAAAAAAAGAAATGACAACTTGTTTGTCCATTTCCAAGTGCAAGTAACAGATCACCAGATCTGTTCAATCCTGAGAAATTACTGAAAGACTGAGTGAATCAAAGGTAATAGAATTGGCTTTCCAGTCTCAGTAGGTCCAGATTTCAGCCTGGGTCCATTCCTAGACTAGGAAACACAGTACTGTTAGCATATTAGAAGCTGAAATGTCTGTAGGTTCAACAATAATATGTTGTTGACAGTGATTTCTGAAAGTTTGTTTCATAGTACAGTATTGCACACTTTTATTTGACTTATAATTTTTCCTTGGCAATTACTGAATTGGACATTCCTGACATATTAAGAGCCGGATCTACAAAATAAGGTTTCCATTTTTACTTCCTACCTCTCGAAAAGCAATCCAAGCAGGACTTAACTTTCTTTGGTTAAGTTCTGAATTTTTATTTCAGATAGTAAAATATGTATTTATGTGAAAATAATGGGGCTAAGGTGTGTTGTGAGAGACTTGAGATAATAAATAACTTGAAAGATGTGGAAAATATGTGTATTAGTTTTCCTAGAGCTGCTATACCAAATTCCTGCCTTGAAACAGCGCAAATTTATTCTCTTAGCTTTCAGGAGGCTGTAAGTCTGAAATTACAGTGTTGGTGGAGCCATGCCCTTTCTAAAGGTTCCAAGGGAGGTTATTTTCGTGCGTCGTCCTCAGCTTCTGATGAATTCTGGAAATCTGGCATTCCTTGGTTTATAAAGGCATCATTCTAATCTCTGCCTGCCTTGGTGTTTTTATGTTTTGTGTGTCTTTATGTCTCTCCTCATAAGGGCATAGTTATTTTGGATTTAAAACTCGCCTTTTTGGAGCGCCTGGGAGTCTCAGTTGGTTAAGCCTCTAACTCTCGATTTTGGCTCAGGTCATGATTTCAGATACATGGGATCGAACCCCACATGGAGGCCCTGCATTGAACTCCACACCGGGTTCTGGGGAGCTCTGTGCTCAACAGAGAGTTACCCTGAGATTCTCTCCCTCTTCCTCTCCTCCTCCCCCAACTTGCACTCTCTCTAAAATAAATAAATAAAAACTAAGAAAAATAAATAAATAAAGCTCACCTTAACAAGCAACAATATGAGAAAGAAAGAGAGAGGGAGGGAGGGAGGGAGAGAGAAAGAGAAAATAGAAAAAAAAATGCTGCATAAGGAAAATTGGAGGACAATGTATGAGCCTGTGTAGTTAGAATTGCTTTTTGTTTTTGTTTTTGTTTTTTTTAGTTTGAATTGGTTTTGCTTGATGTTTTGAATAGTTATGGTTTATTACAGAGGAAGGAAGAAGAGATTAGAAATTTCTATCTTAGATGATTCCCAGAGAACAGGAACTTCAGTATTCACTGCTCCTCCCTTAAGTTACGAATAGCATCAATCATCTCTAGGATTCAGAAAATAACTTTATTTATTTATTAATGAGAAAGAGGTAGAGACACAGGCAGAGGGAGAAGCTCCATGCAGGAAGCCTGATGTGGGACTCCATCCCAGGTCTCCAGGATGACGCCCTGGGCTGAAGGTGGTGCTAAACCGCTGAGCCACCCGGGCTGCCCTTAATGTCACTTCATAAAATATTAGATTGGAAGATACCTAGAATTTTGAAGACATTTACAAAATAGAGATTTTAAAAGATACCTCCACTTAGATACAAAAATTATTTCTGTTATTTAATATCTGATATCCTTTTATGGAATATATATATGTTTAGAGTAGTGATGTCAAGCATATTTTAGTGGTTTCTGAATATAAATTTTAAATTTAAGATTGTTTTATGGACATAAATATAATTTCATGTCTTATAAATATTGTTAAAATATGGGAAAATAGATTAACCTTCAAATTTATTTAGTTTGGTTTTACTCTGGTTGTTAAAATCTCCTATTTCAAGATTCTTTTAATATCTTTTAACAGCATATTCATGTTGTAGTAGTCAAATGAAGGAATGACATTTGTAACTAATTTGAAATTCTGATATTTTGTTCTTTATTATAGGTCATTTCCACAACAAAGAAGTTAAGATTTTTAACCATGTGGCATTTTATTTTTTCATCTTCTTATATAAAACAAGTAAGTTAAGGACACTCAACTGATCTTACTTTCATGTTTTAAAAAATATTTCTACTATTATAGTTTTTAATAGATAATAGATAACTTGTATTGTAATATTGTAATATGAAGCCATTCTCTAAACTGTTTGAGATAATGTCTTGAGATAATAGGTTATCATGCAATTAAAAAATAATATAGAGAAATCCCTCGTAACCTTTACCTGTTTCCCCAATAGTATTATCTTGCAAGATTATAGTACAGTATCACAACCAGGTAATAATATTGGGATAAATTAAGATGGAAAATATTTTCATCATCTCAAGGATCTTTTATATCACTCTTTATAACCATAGTCTTCTCTCACACCATCACCCATTCCTTAAATTCTGGCAACCACTAATAAGTATTCCATTTCTAAAATTTTTTTCAGATTGAGAATATTATATAAATGTAATCATATAAAATGAAGCATTTAGGGATTGGCTTCTTTCATTGAGCAGAATTCTGTGGAGATCCATCAGGTTTATAAATGTATCAGTAGCCTGTTCTTATTTTTTTCTGAGTGGTATTCCCTGTTATGGATATAACAAAGTTTGCTTAGCCATTCACCACTTGGAGAACATCTGGGTTGCTTCCAGCTTTTGGCTTTTAAGAATAATACTGCAATAAATATTCTTGTACAGGTTTAGATGGAAACATGAATTTCATTTCCCTGGGATAAATGCCCAGGAGTGTAACTGTGGGACTGTATGATAGTTGCATGTTTAGTTTAAAAAAAAAAAAAAGCCAAACTATTTTCCAGAATGGTTATATTATTTTACATTCCTGCCAGAAATGTATGGGTGATCCAGTTGTCCACATTCTCTCTTGCATTAAGTGCTTTCATTATTTTTTACTTTAGCTATTCTGATAAGCATAGGATGATATTTCATTGTGGTTTAATTTGCATTTCCCTAACAGTTAATAATGTTGCACATCTCTCCAGGTGCTTATTTTCTATCGTATTCTTTTAATTAAATGTCTTTTCACATCTTTTGCCAATTTTCTAATTAGTTTTTTTTCATTGTTGAGTTTGAAGTGTTTCTTATATATTCTAGATCCTAGCATTTTGTTGGATATATGATTTTCAAATATATTTTTCCACTCTGTAAATTGTCTTTCATTCTATTACCAGAATATTTCAAATAGTAAACATTTTTTATTTTAATGCAATTTAATTTATAAGGCTTATCTTTTTATTAATCATACTTTAGATCTCAATTCTAAGAACTTGTTACCTGGCTCTAGATTCTAAAGTTTTCTCTTTATTTATTTATTAGCCTCATACTCTAATAATTTTGCATTTTGTGTTTAAATCTATGATTGACTTTGGGTTAATTTTATATAAGGTGTGATACTTGACTGAGTTGTTTGACCTATGGGTGTCCAGTTATCCCATTTATTGAAAAGACTATCTTTCCTCAATTGAATTGCCTTTTTTACCTTTGTCAAAAATTAACTAAGAATATTGGTGGGATATGTCTGAATTCTTTGTTCTGTTTCATTGATCTATGTTTCTTTCTCTATGTTGTTACCACAAACTCTTGATTACTGTAGTTGAATAACAAGTTTTGAAATTTAGTAGATTGATTTTTTTCCTTTGTACTTATTTTTTTAATGATTTTGCTACACTTATCTCTTTGCCTTTTCATATAGATTTTATGATAAACTTGCCCATATGTACAAAAAAAAGTCTTGCTGGAATTATCCTAGCAATTGTATTAAATCTGCATTAACAATTTGGAGAGAATCAACATTTTTACTATGTTGAGTGTTCCAATCCATGAATAGAGAATGTCTCCCCATTTATTTATATCCTTCATTTCTTACAAGAGCTTCATGTAGTTTGCCACGTACAAGTTGTAAACAGGGTTTATTAGATTTACATTTAAGTATTTCATTTTTTATGTGGTTGTAAATGATACTGGATTTTTTATTGCAATGTGTATATGTTAACTGCTAGCATATATTAATACCATTTTTAAAGATTTAACAGATTTGGGAAACACCAAAGATCATAAACTAGGAAGCTTCAGGCCTTATTCTCCCACCAAAGCATTAAACAAACAACTTGAGACTAGTCGAAATAACTGTACAAGTTCTAGAAGTGTGTCAAAGACCTACAGCAACAACAACAAAAAATGCCCAACCAAGAGAAAGCCATTTAAAATGGTAGTAAATTTTGTGAGATTTCTACTCAGACTTAACTAAACCATTCTCCATGATGGCTTGGCATGGTTTGGAGGAATTGAACCCTGCAGTGTATTAAAAAGATTAGAAACCAAGTAGGATTTATTCCTGGAATGGAAGAATGCCTCAGCATACTAAAATCAGTCAGTATAACACAGTAACAGAATGATGAAAAACAATAGCAAAAATGCCTCATCACCTGAATTGACGTTGGGAAAGCATTTGACAAAATTCAACACTCTTCCAGGATAAAAACAACGAACAAACTAAGAATAGAAGAAAATTACATCAATACCATAAAGGTCATATTTGATAAATTTTCAGCAAACATCTTACTCAATGGTGAAGAGTTGAAATATTTTCCTATAATCCTATAACATCAGCAACAAGACAAGGATACTTGCTTTTGCCACTTTTATTCAATGTAGTATGGGAAACCTTAGCTAGAGAAATTAGTCTATAAAAATAAAGAAAATTTAAATTGGAAAGGGAAAAATTCACACTATCTCTGTATGCAGATGATATGGTCATTTATGTAGAAAACTGTAAAGGCTACATTCACTCACACACTTATTAGAGAAAATTTAGTAAAGTTACAGGATACAAAATCAACTCATAAATAATCAGTTACATTTCTGTACACAAACTATGAAAAATATGAAAATGACATTAGGAAAGCAATTCCATTTACAGTAGCATCAAAAAATAATAAAACATTTAGAATAAAACACTTCATTGGTTAAATGAATTTAACCAAGGAAATAAATAACTTGTGTACAGAAATTACAAATTGTTGTTGAAAAAAGTTAAAGAAGACGCAATCAAGTCGAAAGGCATCCCTTGTTCATTGACTGGTTGACTCAAATTCCATAAGATGTCAATACTACCCAAAGCAATCCATGATTCAGTTGAATAACTACCAAAATTACAATTACATTTTTTTTGCAGAAAAATACCATCCTAAAGTTCATCTGAAGAGTCAAGGGAACCTAAGTAGCTAAAATCACTTTGAATTAAGAAGAACAAAGTTAGATGTCTCACATTTCCTGATTTCACAACCTCCAACAAAACTAGAGTAATTAATAGTACAAGCTAGTGACATATAGATAGATAAATGATAGATAGATGATAGATAGATAGATAGATAGATAGATAGATAGATATACCCCCCCAATGGAATAGAATGGAGATCCCAGAAATTATTCCTTACATATATATTCCAATGATTCTGATAAGTTTTATAACATAATTCTGTGGGGAAAGAACAGTCTTTTCAAGAAATGATTTTGGGAAAATTAGATATCCACATTGAAAAGAATAAAGTTGTACCATATACAATTTTTTAAAAAGATTTTATTTATTCATGAGAGACACAGAGAGTGAGGCAGAGACATAGGCAGAGGGAGATGCAGGCTTCCTGTGAGGAGCCTAATGAGGAACTCCATCCCAGGACTCCGGGATCGTGCCCTGAGCTGAAGGCAGATGCTCAACCACTGAGTCACCCAGGCATCCCACCATATCCAAAAATTAATTTGAAATGGATCAAAGACCTAAATGAAAACACTAATACCATAAAACTCTTACAAGAAAATATGCAGGATACCATCAAGACATTAGACATGGTGATGATTTCTTGGCTATGACACCAAAAGCACAGTCAGCAAAAATAAAAATAAATTGGGCTATGTCAAAAGTAAAAACTTTTGTGCATAATTGTACATTATCAACAGAGTGAAAAGGCAATCCATGGAAGAGAAAAAATTTGCGAATAATATATATGATAAAGATTAATGCCTAGAATATAAAAGAACTCTTATGATGACAAAGAAAAAAGAAAAAAAAAAGAAAACAAAAAGAAAACAAACCCAAATCCCCATTTTAAAATGAGCTAAGCATCTAAATAGATGTTTCTAAAAGAAAAACTAGGGGATCCCTGGGTGGCTCAACGGTTTAGCGCCTGCCTTTGGCCCAGGGTGTGATCCTGGAGTCCCGGGATCAAGTCCCACATCGGGTTCCCTGCATGAAGCCTGCCTCTCTCTCTGTCTCTGTGTCTCTCATGAGTAAATAAATAAAATCTTTAAAGAAAGAAAGAAATAAAAGAAAAACAACAAATGGCCAAAAGCATATGAAATGATGCTCAAAATAACTCATCATTAGGGAAATACAAATCAAAAGCACAAAAAGATACCACTTACCATGCATTAGGATGGTTATTATTAAAACACACACACACAAAAAAAAAAAAACCAGAAAGTAAGCGTTGACTAGAATGTGGAGAAATAGCAACTTTTGTGTATTGTTGATAGGAAGGTAAAGTAGTGCAATTACTAGGGAAAAAATATAGCAATTAATTCCTCAAAACATTAAAACTGAAGTTATACCATGTGATTCAGCAATTCTATATCTGAGTATACCCAAAGGAATTGAAATTAGAGATTCAGACAGGTATTTATGTACCCATCTTTAGAGCAGCATTATTCACATTAACCAAAAAAATGGAAGCACCCCAAGTTGCTTTCATTCACTGATGGTTGGGATAGATATACAATATGTTATACACATGCAATGGGATATCACTCAGCCTTAAAAAGAAAGAATTTTTGGTACATGGTACAACTGGATAAACCTTAAAAAAGTTACGCTAAGAGAAATAAGACAATCATAAATGAATAAATTCTGTATGATTCTACTTGTATGATGTATTAGTCAGGGTTTTCCAGAGAAACAAAACAATGGCATATCCAGTAGGCTGCAGAGCCAGAGAAGAAATGATATTACAGCTCAAATCCCAAAGCAGTCAAAAGGCAGAATTCCCCCTCCCTTGGGGCACCTCAGGCTTTTTTCTCGTAAGGCTTTCCACTGATTGGATGAGAACCACTCATATTATGAAGAGTAATCTGCTTAACTCAAAGTCTAATTATTTAAATGTTAATCTCATTTTTTTTGTTATTTTTTTGTTTTTTTTTTGTTAATCTCATTTTAAAAATACCTTCCTTCATACAAACATTTAGACTGTTGTTTGACTAAATATCTTAGTACTACGTTGTAACCGTGTTGACGCACAAAATTAATTATTCCAAGTTTATCTCTTATCAATTTGGCACCCATATACATTTCTTTAAAGAATACCTAATCTCCAAATAAATACAATAACAAGGTCATACTTTCACCTAACATGATACAACAATCCTGTGTATAAGCAAAACACACTAAGCCTTTCAACAGAAATGAATGAGAAGTCCTTGGGTGATTTTTCACTCTCCCTTGATGTCCTGTAAGATTACAGGATTAATAAATGTTATGAAGTAAAATTAATGATATTTAACAGTATTTAAAGTAAATTTTGCAATATTTAACTGTGAAGTAAAATTAACATCATTTAATGTCATGATGCTAAGTAAAATTGAATACTTAACAATAAATTTAACAATATATATATACTAAATATTTATATACTATAGAGTAGTGGTTCTTTACCTCGTGACATGACCTAAACCTTCATTCTTAAAGGGTATGGGACATAAGTAGTTCTGCCTAAATTGGATTACTCTATTTTTCCATTAACTTTCATCACAGGACATAGTGATACTAATGGGGAGCCTAAGGGATCTCCTGTACCTCTGCATGTCCTTTGTTACCTCCACTGTGGGGTTGCAGTTCATTTTCCCAGTGTTAGTCAATGTCGCACACCCCAGCCAGCATTAGTAACTCTCTCCTTTGCTTGTTGATTCAGAGTTATAAGGAACCCAAAGTGACCAGGTAGCAGTCGTACCTTCCAGTTCAATAGAATCACTATGTCTCCTACTATAAATAGGCTTCCATTTGAAACTGAGGTGTCTAGGCTAGCAGAGTATAAGACATGAAAACAGAAAGAAAGATTTTTCCTAGGGCATTCCTAGCATAAGACAAGTAATGCCACTCCCATTTCTACTCCTTTTCTCCTATGAATCTTGAATATTGGAGAAACAGCGCTGTATATCAGAAGCTTATTCGGAACATTTACCAGCTCCTGGAGAACCTTGCCCCAGCCTTGCAAGATGTTGCCATCTATCTGGTACTATATTGAACCCCGAAGAGGCCATTCCACACTTCTATGGAGTCAGCTGCTTCAGGATGGTGGGGAACATCATAAGACCAACCAGTTTCATGAGCATTGGCCCCTTGCTGCAGTTCATTTTCTCTGAACAATTTCCTGATCAGAAGCAATGTTGAGTGGAATACCATAATAATGGATAAGGAATTCTGCAAATCCACAGATAGTAGGTTTTGTAGAAGCATTGTATGCAGGGAAAAAATGTTCAGTTAGAACAAAATGCTGCCCCTTCTGTGATGGAAGCAGTCCAATGTAATCAACCTGTATAGCTTCTTGAATCTATAGCTTTATGTCTTTTGTCAAAATGGGAAGTTCTTAACCATTATTTCCTCAAATACATTCATTTATTTTTATCCCCACCATCTTTTTCTCTAATGGGATGAATGTTATTTTTTGTTGTTGCTGTAATTGCATGGGATTCTAGTCTGTTTTTTAAAATTCATTTTTCTCTTTTGCTCACATTGGTTAATTTCTATTTTTCTGTATTCCTGCTTATTGATTACTTCCTTTTATTTTTTGCTGAAGTTTTCTATTTTTATATTTGTTTCAAAGATGTTCATAATTACTCATTGAAGCACTTTCGTTGTGACTGGTTTAAAATAATGGTCACATAATTCTGCCATTATTGTCATCTTGATGATGGCATCTATTGATTATCTTTTGCATTCATTTTGAGATCTTGTTTCTTGATATAACAGGTTATTTCTCACTGAAACCAGCACATTTTGGGTATCAGAAGACCGGGTCTTCTCTAAACTTTTTGTATTAGCTAGCTATTTGACACAAGTTCACCTGGAGGAAGCTGAAATTATTTTGATATTTCCAGGTAGACATAGATGTCTAGATTCACTGCTATACTTAAGGCAATAGATCTTTTCATTGCCATTTGGCAGGAATTGGCTTTCTGGCTTAGTGTGTATTCTCTAGTGATACCACAATAGGGTTGTACTTGTAATCTCTAAGTGATGGTCAAAGACTAGACTCTGTGCTTTCTCTGATACCACCCTGGTGGGAGTGTTCAGGAATGTTCAGTTATCTCATTATACTCTTGTGGAGATGTAATTTTAGTTTTTCTCCTTTATGAAAGACCTTTTAGCTTTTTTTAATATATATTTTATTTATTTATCCATGAGAGACAGAGAGAGAGAGAGAGGCAGAGACACAGGCAGAGGTAGAAGCAGGCTCCATGCAGAGAGCCTGACCTGGGACTCGATCCTGGGTCTCCAGGATCATGCCCTGGGCTGAAGGTTGCACTAAACTGCTGAACCACACGGGCTGCCCAAAAGATCTGTTTTAAGAGAGAAAAAAAAAGAGCATGCCTGAAGAACATCAAAGTGATTGTTAAGTGCTTTTTTACAGATAGGTATAGAATTTGGAGAAGTTTTCAGCAATAACATCTCAGAATCAATAGCATTCATTAAGGTGTTTGAGCTTTGACATTTTAAAGTTTTTTTTTTTCCTCTTTAAGTAATCTCTCTGCCAAACATGGGGCTTGAATTCACAACCCTGTGATCAAGAGGCAAATGCTCTACCACCTGACCAGCCAGGCACCCCCTACACTTTTACATTTTATTTTAGTTCTAAGGATTTATTTATTTATTTGAGAGAGAGAGAGAGCGAGAGAGAGAGCTCACATGTGGGCATGGGAGGAGTAATGGACAAAGGGAGTAAGAGAATTTCCAGCAAACTCCCCACTAAGTGAAGAGTGGGACTCAAGGCCCAGTCTTACCATCCTGATATCATGACCTTGAGATCATGACCTGACCTGAAGTCAAGAGTTGGATGCTTAGCTGACTGAGCCACCCAGGCACCCCAAACTTTAACATTTTAAAGTTTATTGTTTTAGGGAAGGAGATATATATATATATATATATATATATATATATATATAGAGAGAGAGAGAGAGAGAGAGAGAGAGAGAGAGCGCTGTGTGGGTGAAGGAGGGGAGCAGAGGGAGAGGGAAAGAAAATACAAGCAGACTCCACGCTGAGTGTAGAGCCCAACTCGGGGCTTGATCCACCCAACTCTGAGACCATGACCTGAGCCCAAATCAAGAGATACTCAACTGACTGTTGGATTTGAAGAAAGCATTTCTGTCCAGAATCTGTGCCATTAACCTTTACATTCAAATACCTCTAAAAATTTGCTATATATTAATCAGTATGTTAAAAATTACTGCTTTTTTAAATCATATATTCTCACTCTTTAATGTTTTACAGTGAAAATCCTATGAGATTGTTAAGTCTTACCAAGTCAACTTTTCCACAGAAGCTTCCATGGTCTAAATTTAAAGTAATGTCTCCGTTGCTGATAGGTTAACACATTATTGTGATAAAATTTTACCTTATTATTAATATTCTATTTTGCCTTTATTGTATGTATTTTTAGATTCTATAAACTATATGATATTATTTTAAGTGAAAATTCTCTTTTTTAAAATATTTTTATTTTTTTATTCATGAGAGACAGCGAGAGAGAGGCAGAGACACAGGCAGAGGGACAAGCAGGCTCCATGCAGGCAGCCCAATGTGGGACTTGATCCCAGGACTCCAGGATCACACCCTGAGCCGAAAGGCAGACGCTTAACTGCTGAACCACCCGGGCATCCTTTAAGTAAAAATTCTTAATGTTGGTAAGAATGCAACTAACTCGATGATGGGATTATAAATTGGTTAAGTTACTAGGAAAAAAAATCATTTTAACAAAATTCATAGAACCTCCAAATGTGTTATACCCTTTATACTGCTAATTTTAAATTTTGGTAATATTTCTAATCCTATTCTGGAATATAATCACAAGGAAATGGGAAGTACAGAAGAATTTATACATAACCTATACATTATAGTATCATTTCTAATAGTGGAAAATTGAAAACAATCAGAATATTAAGCTAAAAAGAAAGAACTAAGTTACTCCTCATTTTTGTTACTATTCTGTCATTAAAAACATTGATAACAGAGATCATTAATATCATGAGAAATTAACAATGCTTTCTAAGTAAAGTTATGCAAGATGTTTATGAGAGGTACTCAATATGTTTTCAACTGTCAAAAATATTTTAGAACAATTATTAAAAGTCAAAATCATTAATCAATTGTGTTTTCATCACGATTAGCTCATGACTTGAATATTGACTTGATTTTTTCCAGATGAGGTGGCTTGCTTTTTCCATGTAGTTGCATGCTATAGTATTTATTGAAATTTTTAAAGCATCGCTTAGCCCTCTTTTATTTATTTATTTATTATTTATTTATTTATTTATTTATTTATTTATTTATTATTTATTTAAGTCCTCTTTTAAACAACATATGTGATACTGGGAGTAGGAGATGAATCTACGTTTTTTTCTTTTTTTTGATATCTTCAGTTCCCAATAAGAATTGGTCATACAAAAGTTGTTGAATGAATATACTTTGAATGAAGTTAATTTAGTTATTTGCTATAAGACTTCATTGAAGAGATACCTATGGGCTGCTTCAGCCTTCTAGAAAATGTTAAACCTCTCATGATAACTAGTCTAACAACCACCAATAATAGAATGAAAGATTTCATTATAGCCAATTATTAGTTCCTTTTCCTTTTCACAACATACATTCTGCCCATACTTATCAAAGGGCAACTATCAGATGTACATCTCTCAACACTTCCTTAACCTAATGGTAAGCACAAAATACATGCCAAAGTAAAATGTAGGTCACAGTTGATGCTTCAAAATGTGTCTTAGAATATTAGAAAAACACATACTTCTGAAACCATGAAAAAAAAATTAAGGAGAAACATTTTCATCACTTCAGATGTTTATTCTTAATTCTCTGTACATAAAAAGGACACAAATATATTCCTTATAATAAACTTTGTCCCTCCCTCATCTATTTTCGGAAAATCTATTCCATTTCTTAAAAATCTGATATAGTTTTAACCATCTGGGCCTGATATTTTCTTTGTGGGAATAATTTATGACTTTAAAAAAAATCTGTCTCTTCAGATGTTCTATTTCTTTAATTTTGGGTGTTTACTGGGAATTATCTATCCTATTCAGGTTATTGAACTTATTTGCAAAAAGGTGTTTATAATATTTTTCACTTTATCCTTTTTTTTTTTTCATTTTTTACGTTTTGTATTTAAAGTCATATATAAGATTACTTTATTCCTGCATCTTCTCAATTGTTTCTTCCTTATATTTGCCCTTTTCCTTTCCTACTTTGCAAGATTTGGCTTTATGTTCAAGGAACATTTTGTGGGTTTTGTCCAGTTTTAGTCTAGTGATAACCACCTTGCCAGGGTGAACGCTCACGCGGGCAGTTGTGCCAACTGCCGTCTCTCCTGTGCTTGTTCAATGTAGAAGATGTATTTTTTCCTATAAACCCGGGGTACTCTACCAGTTTGCTGATTTGTAGTGTCCTCATACAACCTATACTTCATCTTCCTTTTGGATGGGCATAGATCCAACATTGTACTTCTATCTCAGCTCTTCAGAAAGAGAGGAAGACAATCTTCCTGTGATATTGGGAAGACTTAAATATCTTTTACAGTTCGTGCTGTCAGAAGTGACAAAGGGATTAAACATCATTTTGGCTACTGGTTTTTCAGCAATGGTTGCAAAAGGGAAGAGCTTGCTTTATTCTTTAAATGTCTTTAAGGTCTATGATAATATCTATCCCCTCTTTATTTCCTATTTTCTTTTTACTCTCTTTGTTTATTGTTGAGTCTCTATCAAGTCATTTAATTTTTAAAAACTTTTCAAAGTACCAAAAATTTTGTTCTTCTGCATTTCCTCCAACACTTGGTATGGTCCATCTTTTTAATTTTTGCCACTCAAATGAATGGTAATAATTAATTGCACTGAGCGTTTTTTTTTTGTATGTTTGATTGCAATCCATATATCTTAAAACCGCAAGTAATGTTTAACAAGAAGATAGCAGTACACAAGCATGTTGATTTAATTAGAAGAAATTATTTACCAAAATAAGATAGATATTAAATACAGAAATATTAAAAGTTCTCAACCAAAGCAGTCAATTGTATTACTTAGAGAAACAGAAAATGATGGGGAAAAAAACAGAGAGAAATATTGGATATATAATAGATTTATTACTTTGTTGAAGTGCTAAAGGGAGGCTGCCTAAGTTACCTTAATATAATTTACCTTGATATTTGTGTATATGTATATGCTAAAATGTGTTTTATTAATAACTCACATTAATAATAGTCATTTGCATGACTAATCTATTATGTTTTATCTTCTATCTGGAATAGTTCACCTGTGAAACCTTGCTATAATGAGACTCTGCTGACACTGTTGTTTTGTTTTGTTTTGTTTTCCATTTCATTTCCAGGTAGTTTCTTGTTCATCTTTTTATTTATTAACTACTTCCCTAAGAACCTAAATTCATTTATTCCTAAAATATTAGACTTTCTACAACTGAAATAAACTCTAAGTGGTTGTAACTTAAGAACTTAAGTTCTTATAATTTTTTTGTACAAGATTTTAATGTTAATGTTAATTATGGTATTTATTTTTCCATAGGCCAACATTGATTTCACCCCAGCCACTTTTCAAATTTCACCTTAAAACAGGCCTTTTCAGGAACACTGACAACTGCATGCCCTGTGGAGATGAGGTAAGTCTCAGGAATTCATAAAACGTGGCTTCATATCTGAACTGTGCTTCTGAGCCACTTGAAAAGGATAAGCAACTGATGGGCCATGTGCCTTGTTGATAGCAGACTTACTTGGTTTCCTGTTGTTCCCCACTAAGCTCTTAAGTCTCATTATTCTGAAGGATTGTGGAGAGGGATTAAGTATGCCTGAGGGAGGCAGTGGTAAATTAGAGGGCAAAAATAGAAAAATCTTATATTTTTGCACTATTGGTGCTTGATATTTCCGGAATATTGATGAATTTTTCAAATTTATTGACTAATGATTATCTTTCCTTAGGTCTTTAGCCTTATCCCTTCATGATACATTTTCTCATTTGGTTCACTGTTCAATTTCTAGGATGTCCAGTGACCTAATTAAATCTTAGACAATAGGCTATTTTCTCCTTCCTCTAAAATACAATTGTATATTGATATTAATAGTTCATCTATTACTTTCTGGAATAACACAAAATAAACCTGGACTTCTATTCATGTAGAACATCTTAAGTGATACCAATGCAGTGATCAAATTGCCCTCTAGGTCTTCTTTTCAGACTAAATATGACCTGTTTCTTCAAATTTTCTTAACCCAGCATGATTTCCTGCAATTAGGTCACCCTTTCTGAGAGTATTCCACTTAGTCACTGTCCCTTCCAAAATATATATGAAGGGTGCCCTTCTCTCCATATCTTTACCAATGTTTGTTATCTCTTGCCTTTTGATGACAATAATCTCAATAGGTTTGAGGTATTGTCTCATTGTGGTTTTGATTTGCATTTCCCTGGTCATTAGTCATACTGAGCATCTATTCAATTCCTCTGCCCATTTTTAAACAAGACTTTTTTTTTATTGACTTGTATGAATTCATTATATATTTTGGATATTAATCCTTTATTAGATATTTGATTTCCAAATATTTCTATTTCATAGTTTTCTTTTTATTTTGTTGTTTCTTTTGCTATGTAGAAGTATTTTAGTTTGATGTGTACTGCATATTGATTTTTGCTCTTGTTGTTTGTACTTTGGTGTCATGTGAAAAAAAAAATATTGCAAAGACCAATGTAAAGGAGATTTTTTCATTTTTTTCCCCTCTAGGAATTATATGTTTTCAGGTTTTATGTTTAAGTGTTTAACCCATTTTGGATTAATTTTCTGAGTGATATTAAATAGGAGTCCAATATCACTTTTCTATAAGTGGATATCCAGTTTCCAAACACCATTTGGTGAGACTGTCCTTTCCCTATTTAATATTCTTGGCTTTCTTGTCAAATAGTTTACCATTATTCATTATCTCCCACATAAGGAAATAACTTCAGTGTTCATCAATAGATGAATGAATAAAGACGCACACAATGAACTATTATTCAGCCATGAGAAAGAAGGAAATTCTACCATTTGCAAGAACATGGATGGTACTTGAGAACATTATGCAAAATGAAATAAATTAGGCAAGAAAAACAACTATTGTATGATATTACTTTTGTGTGATCTTAAGAGTTGAACTCATGGAAATAGAATAGAATGGTGGTTATCAGGGGCTGGAGGAGCATGATTGAAGAAGTGGGGAGATGTTGGTCAAAGGGTACAGACTCCCAGTTATAAAAGAATAAGTTCTGGGGATGTAATTCACAGTATTGAATTGACTGTGACTATAATTAATATTATTAGGTTACATACTTGAAAGTTGCTGAGAGAGTAGACCTTAAATGTTCTTACCACAAAAAAGAAATGGTAATTCTGTGATGAGATGGAGGTAAAGGTAAGATAATAATCATTCTGCAATTACATAAGGGTATCAAATTAACAAGTTGTACATCACTTATAAAATATGTCAATTAAAAAAAGATATATGTCAATTATAGCTCAAATGAAGTGGGGGAAAATTATATATGAACTATTCAAGAAATACTTCAGATAAGTTCTTCAAAATACCAAGTAAAAAGAATACATATGGGGATACAGCACCACCAAGCAGTTGGTTTATTGGAATTAAACAATCAAAAAAGATACTTAAGGATTGAGACATTTGACAGGCTTATTGATTCTTAAAAGCAGTGCATTTCTGAGAAAAGTAGCCTCAGTAAGGCTTTTCAGTATCTGAGAGTGCTCCATTAAGAAAGTGGGAGATGCTGCTCACCAGCCCGCCCCAGACTGGGGACAGGTCTCAGTGAGGACCCTGCCCATGCTCAGAGGCTCTGCCCTCTGGCTCCAGGGTGGCGCTTCCTGGGAGAGGGGTGGGTTGGGGCTGGATAGCGTCCAAGCACCTGCTAAAGCCCGAGCCCAACCCAGCTGCGCCCCGTCTGACCAAAGCTCTAATAAAAACACTTCCACCCCCCCCCAAAAAAAAATAAAGTGGGAGATGAACTAAAACTTCAAAGATGAATAGGTTTTCATAATGACTTACAGTGGTACTCAGTAATAAGGAACTATATTTCAAATAAAATAATCCTACTCAATGTCCCTTCTGTTTGATGTTTGTACAAGTGAAAAGGGAGGAGAGTCTGAATTGGCATGTGGCAGCACAGCAGGTGCTAAACAAACACAACACATTGTGCTCTTGTATGAAATATCTTGAAGAAAACACCTTCTCCTACTTTCCATATGCATACAAATGTATTAAATATGGACTCCCTACCTATACAATATAATAAATTAAGTCCCACATTTTAAGTATATACAAGTATAGGTATGCATAATTTATACTTTCATGTATAGGTTTATATTTTTAATAAAATGATCAGTGTGGAATTTCACATGCTTGTATGAAATTTTATAGTGGGTTTTATGATAGTTAAGTAATTAGTCAAATAAATCTTCCTCAAAATTATTGTACACTGTAAAGTTTCCTGTGATATAAAAAATAAAATGTTAATGATCCATGAATTTTCAAAGAACAAATGCAGCATACACATTATATTAAAATGCTAGCACTTTTATTTAAAAAAAAATCAGTGAGTCCAAGGAAACCTAATGACAAAATATAAAAATAGTTTTTATTATTCTAGAATCGGGACAATAGTATCAGATACGTAACATATTGGCTAAGTGATAATGATACTCTTAGGCTTGTTATTTAGGAAAACTTGCAAAGTAAGGAATATACTACATATTAATGCAAGCAGTCATCTTTTGTCTATAGTAATGTTCTTGAAAGGTTGAATTATTTGCGTGGAAACTATCAGGACAATTCAAGAAAATTATTTGAATTATTTCAATGAATGAATGTTGGAGTTTATTTTAAGATACTTACTGCTTGCAGCATTTGGAGGATTTCATATCTCTGGAATATAAAGAAAGTTATGGCATTTTTTGTCATTTATTGTTACTTCATGTGTGCACAGATTTCCAGAAGGAAAAGACCAAAATCTGGTCAAATGGTTGAAAATGATGAGCAAGAGTGAAAGTACATCCTCATCATCTCAAAGAGAGTAAGTCTTTTTTAAACTGACAATTAGGCAATCTGAACTTCATATACTCCATGGGGAAACTGACAATTTCTTGATTGATGAGGAGGAGTTGGTGACATAGAAATAACTGTTGCCAAGTTCTGGCCAATAATTCCAATATATTTCTTTCATTCTTAATAAAATTTCAAAACCTGAGATGTTGTAATAAAGTAATTGTAGCATGGTTCTTGGATGATGGAAAGAACTTGAGTGAATATCCTTTATTTTTTTTTTTAATTATTTATGATAGGCACACAGTGAGAGAGAGAGAGAGAGAGAGGCAGAGACATAGGCAGAGGGAGAAGCAGGCTCCATGCACCGGGAGCCCGATGTGGGATTCGATCCCGGGTCTCCAGGATCGCGCCCTGGGCCAAAGGCAGGCGCCAAACCGCTGCGCCACCCAGGGATCCCAATATCCTTTAATAAGTGTTTTTTCTTGCCAGATTTTTAAAATAGTGTTTTTAATATATATATATGCGCTTGCTGATAAGAAAAATGCTAAATTTATTCATCCTTTAATAGTTTACGTATTGACTCATTCCCCTCTCTACTACCACCCAATAGTTAACTTTTAGCAGTCTGTTAGTCATTAGTAATATTTTCAGTAAATTAAATCTATCTATAATTAATTTTTTTTCAGTTGAATTATTTTGATGTTTCAATTTCCCCCTTCAAGATTTTAGCCAAGTGTATTTGATGTATTTCACTGTATTTCACTGTTCCTGTGTTTTTAAAACAAGCACTAATGAGAAATTAAAAGTAGCTGTAAACACTCAGACTCAATTTTCTCAGTCACTGAATTCAGCGCAGTTAAAGCTAACAAATAGTTTATTATATTGTGGTCAACATTATGGTAGAATATTCTCATTGATGGATATAAATTTAGCATATTCCCCCACTAACATTTTTGTTATGTTCCAAAAGCTGCCTGCAAAGAAGTTTAGCACTTTAAAATGCAGATTTTTAAAATTCCTCTTATAAACAATACCTTACAAGTGATTAATTGTCGAAGCAAGTTCACAAATACTATTTACCATAATGTCATAGAGAAATATATTGACTGCAACATTTCTATTGTTAGTAACCACAACTCATAACCTAGTTTCTATGGAAAGTATATTCAAAATTCCGTCAGGAAATGCAGGTCTATTTTCCCCAAGTAAGCAATGGGAATGGCAACTCCTGGGGTTGTTTTAGCATTAGGAAAGAGATTCCAGAACAGGCTTCCACAAGGTGACGTCTTTAGATGAAAAGATATTGGACAGCAGAGTATTGGGGTTGCAAGAAGTATGGCTCATTTAGTGTAAAAACACACACACAAAAAAACTCTAAATGAGAATTCTTAAGTGTTATTGTATATTGACATCTTCTGTTGCTCTCTGGCTGCCTAGAAACTGTTGGGTCAGCCTTTTACAGAGAGAGCCTCACATTCCAAAATATTTACTCCAAATTACTATCATAAAAACTTGCATTCTTCCAGAGAAGATGCTTTAGGATAATGTTTTGAGAAGAGACTGGTAAAAGAAATTCACAAACATATTTGAGGGCTAATAGTCTAATCTTGTCTTTCACACACTTTAGTCTGTATCTGAATGATAATTTCACAGTGGAGTTTTTGTACTTATAAAAGGACTTCCGTTAGCACCACTAAAAAAAACTGTAGCATTAATATATGTAGCTCAGTTATGTACAAAGGCCATTATAATCCTAAAGTAATATAGGGTGATGCCTTGTAAAATAAAGAATGAGAGAGAATTCAACACTACTATCTTAATGGTCATTGATAAAAATCTATGTCTTGAAACCTAATGCCTTTAGTTATAGAAGGGCATGATATTTTGGTTATCTTGAATAAGAATACAATCAATTACAAAAATGGTAGAAACGAAACTGCTTGTGTTTATTTTCTGAACAAGATGACGGAACTGATAAAGATTTATTTAGTTTAATATATTTATAACATGTAATATTACTGACATTAAGTATTTAATTTTTTTTATAATGCCTCTGCATGTAGAATTTTACCATATCTTCCAGGTTTGGGAGGATGGGTAATATCTTTGATTCATTTAATAATCATTTTGAGTTTCTTTATGAATTCACTTATTGTGTGTATATCTGTTAATATACAGTATTTTAGCATCAACTTTAATAACTACTTTCCTAGATAATGGTAAGAAATATTTCTTATTTTCTTACACTATTTATAAAATAAGAGCTAATATTTATATAGTGCTTAACATGCTCCTGGCACTGCTCTATGTTCTTTAACATATAAATGTATGAAATCTTTATAGCAATCCTATGTGATATTACTATCTCCATTTAATAAATGAGAAAACTGAGGTACACTATTTAAGTAACTTGGTCACGACTACACAGCTAGTAAATGTAGAGAGTATTATGTAATTTATCTATTTTTACCAAAGATATTTTCCAGTGTTTAGGCATAGGAAAATATTCAGGATGCTTTTAAAGTCATCTACCTTGAGAAGGTAGTCTATCTGGAGGGATGGTGTTCTTAAATACCAAAACACAGGGGTGCCTAGTTGGCTCAGTCACTTTAGTATCTGGTGTACCTTCAGCTCAGGTCATGATCCTGGGGTCCTGGGCTCCAGTCCTACATCAGGCTCCCTGCTCACTGGGAATGTCTGCTTCCCCCTCTCCCTCTGACCCTCCCCTCTGCTATGCTCTCGCTCTTTCTCTCTAAAATGAATAAAATAAAAAATATTTTAAAAATACCTAAACACAGAGAAAACAAATATGTAATCACAATGTTTTTCAGTGTTCTGTGGTCAATTACATGACATGGAACAAATAAGAGACACGTGGTAATTTAGTAAGCATGGCATTGCTGAATATTTTCAAGGAAGGGGAATTATAATTTGAATGAAGTGTGGAGAATGACTTGTCAGGCAATAGTGATAACTTGCAGAAATTCAGAGAATTAATGATAGCAAGATGAAATTAGTGGCAAGTAGCAACAGAAAAATTAGGGAGCGTTTGGAAACTAGAATGCACATGTAGTTTGTAAGATATTGGCACGAGGTAGGAAATGGGGCACTGAATAATTATACATAGACTTCTGGGCTAGGTGTTAGGGTAGTTGCTGTTGATAATCATTCATTTAGACAAAGTGAAAGGAAAAAGCACCAGCACTGGCAAATTTGGGCTGGAGGATAAATGACTTCAGATATGGACATACTGATTTGAGTTATAATGTAGGAGATTTTGTATATGTGATGGTATAGGGACAAGTTGGATTCTGCTCTGATTATTATACTATAATTAGATTTTTAATGGAATTAGAATTTTTAAAAAATCTGAATTCGGGGATCCCTGGGTGGCGCAGCGGTTTGGCGCCTGCCTTTGGCCCAGGGCGCGATCCTGGAGACCCGGGATCGAGTCCCACGTCGGGCTTCCGGTGCATGGAGCCTGCTTCTCCCTCTGCCTGTGTCTCTGCCTCTCTCTCTCTCAATCTCTCTGTGACTATCATAAATAAATAAAAAAATTAAAAAAAAATAAAAAATCTGAATTCAAATCAGAGTAGTATAGAGTTGATTTTTACAAAAGTTCTTAGATTTATGTGACAAAATGGTGATTTATTGATTGTGTACTTCAAAGAAATTTTGTTTTATAATATTTAAAAATGATTGTCTAATGTCTGACATTTTAAAAAATAAATTTTGCATTAGAGCCTCTGTGAAACTTTCTTTTGCTCAGGGTTTGGGTTTGTCTGGTCCTCAGGGCACTCCATGGGGTTGCCCCCAAATCTCCTCAACAGGTGAGCAAGTGTCCACTCCTGGCTTGACTACAAAAGGTGGACCAGGGCAGCAGCCCTCAACAGGCCTCTATCTATAGTGCAGACAAGAGACCATGGAAGGGACCTTGGGCCAAGACATTGAAGGACAGATGCTCAGCAGCACTTTAGGTTAGATAAAGAAGGATATTTCCTTAGTGTGGATTGCTGCCTTTAGTAAAAACATGTCCATTTGCCATTCACTCCACCAGTTGTGAAGAGACTGCTGGGATAGAAGACATCATGTGGATGAGCAGGTAGGAGAACAGAATGGAAAAACAAAGTGGTTTGAGAAAGCAGTTAAATGTCTGGCAGAGAAACTAAAGAAAACAGGACAATTAGATAAGCTTGAGAAAGCCATCACCACTCAAAAGTGTAATACTAAATGTCTTACCATACCAAGCACTTGCTCTGAAATTCAGAAACTGAGGACACCCATTGTGAGAGATCAGTGGGATAAGACAGGCCTTCACAGCTTCTTTGAGCAAACCAGGTCTCCTGATGGTTGTCTTCAAGTATCCCATTGAAAAGGACAGCAGCATTTATGTGTCGCTGACCGTGGTACTGGCCTGATCTTCACAGGCATCATGAAACCAAAGCAATTGTAAACTGTGAATGTGCTTTTAATCTTTAAAAAGATCTGAAGTATGTTTACACTTTACTATTACCAGAGATTTGAGACACAAGTTTTGCTTCCAGTATTGAAATCCTAATAGAACTGTCACCTCTAGATGATTATACCTGCTCCATTCCTGGAAATACTAATTTCCCAGTGAGAACCGAGCCACAGAGTAATTACACCCCAGAAACTCCATCTCCTGGATGTATCATGGAAATTGGAAAAAACATGATCAACAGATGAACGGATATAGGATCTCCAGCAGAACTATCTCCTACTACTTTTTCTGTGTTAACCATAGTTTGAATTTGCAGCCAGTTACTCATTTAGGTGTTCAGTAGCATATTATGAATTAAACCGGAGGGTTGGAGAGAATTTTCAGGCATCACTGCTCTCACTCAGTGTAGATGGCTTCACAGATCCATCAAACCCAGAAAGGTTCTGCATAGGGTTATTCTCTAATATCAACCAAAATGTGACTGTAGAAATGACAAGAAGACATATAGGAAGAGGAGTGTGCTTATATTAGATAGGTGGGGAATTTTTCACCGAGTGCCTAAAGTGATGCTGTAGTCGTTTGCAGAGCCCCAAGTATCCTCAGAGATAGAGCTAGCACCCTGCAACAGCATAAAATTCCACCAGGCTGCAGTCTGAAGATCTTCACTAACCAGGAATTTGCTGCTCTTCCCGCAGTGTGCTAATCAGAGTTGTGAAGCTGTGGATCAACTAGGATGTGCATCCTAAGAATGAGCTTTGTGAAATACTAGGAAGCAGAATACAGAAGGCACATGGTAACGAACACTCACCAGATTGTGTTTGGGAATGACTGCATGAGAAGGTTTCCAGAAGGAACTGTCCTCTACAAAGATGCCATGAATGTGATGGTTCAGAGGGAGACTTTATCTTATGCAAGGTCAGGCTGTAAACAGTATGGATTCCTCCTTTTGTCCCTTGAGAAAGGGCGGCCTAGCCTCAGATAATATGTAAACAACCTCTAAAGTAGATTGGGATGAAAAACAGAGGGCGTGCTTTGTCTGCTTTTGCCTGAGAACTGAATAAATGCAGCCTGCTAGGGCAAGAGCTTGCCCTTAGCCCTAGAGGCTTTGGGCCCCCACTGTGTGTTCATTCATTCATAGCCAAGCAGCACCAAAGGGATTGAACTTCATCTGAATGGACCTCTACAGTGGTTGGACAAAGTATTAGCTCACATATGATCCCTTTGTTACAGAGAACTTGGTTCTTGTCTCACAGAGTCAAAGAACGAATCTTGAGGACACAGGAGCGTGAGTAAAGTATAGAAGCTTATTAAGTAAAGATACAGAGAAAGCTCTTAGGAGTGAGAGGGGTCCCCACAATGTTGCCACTGAGGGCTTGTAGGGTTGGTCTTTTACTGAAAGCCTGATCAGGGAACCTAAATCCTTTTAAAATATCCGTTGATATCACCATTGAGTAAGGACTAGTGATAACATCGTTAATGGCTTCTTCCTTTTTAGAGTCTGATGATTTTTTTGGTTACAGTAGGTGTTAGAACAAGACACCCTCCTCACCCACACCTTAGGGCAGTGTGGTCTGGCTTGTTCTCTTATCTCTGGTTTCCAGACACCTCAGCATTTTGGGGATTTTTGTGAGCCTGCTTCCATGGCTGCCTACCTAGCCCTGCCTAGCCTCATCTGTCCCTAACTTACCTTCAGGTGTGTTGCTTAAGCATGTCATCAAGCTTTGTTGCCAATCAAGTCCCATCAAAAGGCTAAATGTAACAACTCTTTTGTCATAGTGTTTGTCATAGCCCCGTGGGCTGTTTACTGTCTAAAAACTTAAAAGAGGAAAAAACACTTAAAGTCCCACCAATTGAAGTACCTTGTAGAATAGGTTTTCTGCGTTTGAATATTAAATGGGAAAATTCGTTTCTGGAAATACTTTCTTGTACAGGAGGAAGAGGAGATTTTAAAGACACGCTGATGTCTTCTTGGGCATTGTGGAGGCTGAGAAAATTAAGGCCATTTCACCTCAAGTTCAGCATTAGCACAAGTACAGACATCTCAGCCCCCCCACCCTCACCCCCACTCCCCGTGCTTAATGCCCTTGAAAGCCCCATATCAGAATGTAAACAGACTTGAGAAATTCCTCCACCCCTTCTGGAGGTCCCCTAGACCAGCCGATAAAACTAAGCTGGAAACCACCTTGGGGTCCAAGTCCCTGCTCCGTTGTGTTGGGTGTACTTGGACCCAAGCTTGAGCTTGTAAATAAACGCTCGTGTACTTGCATCGGTGTGGGATCCTCGGTGGTTTCTTGGATTCGCAATCTTGGGCACAACACCTTTTACCAAAAATAATTTTTTTTTTGGAGGGGGCAGATAAAAATAAAATAATAAAATAAAATAAAATAAATAAAATAAAATAAAATAAAATAAAATAAAATAAAATAAAATAAAATAAAATAATAAAATAAAATAAAATAAAATAAAATAAAACAAAATAAAATAATAACATCTTCCAACAAGAGAATTCTATCAGTCTTCAAGCAAAACAAAAACACTAATCTATTAATCTATTATAGTAATCTATTTACTGTGTTAAGTGGTCACACTTGTAAAAAATAATAATGCAAATATATTGATATGTTAGAAAACAAATAAAAATTCGAATTAGAAATTAGAAAATAAGGCATTTCATCTGGCTGTCTTACTGATTACTTACTGCCAATAAGAATTTTCCCTGCTATTGAAGTCTGCCTGACTTTGCCTGTAGAGAGTTTATACAAATTTATACATTTGCAATCTTTCCATCTAAAAAACAAAAATAAAAATCTGTAAGATGACAAACATATTATTTTCTCTTAAATCAAATTTCTTCTCATAGTTTTAGAATTATGTACCAGTTTGGTATTTAAAGTGAGACACATTTAGAAGCATCAACTGTAGCCTACATTTTATTTTTGGCCTATAGTTCCTATTTCCTGTTATCTTAAGAAAGTGTTGAATGATACACAGATCTGATAGTTGCCCTTTGATAGCTGTGAGCAGAATCAATGTTGTGAAAGTAGGGGAACTAATAGATTGTCATTAAATTTTTCATTCTGTTATTGGGTGTTTATTAGATTAGTTATCATGACAAATGTTTAACAGTTTGCCCAAGCCTGAGGCAGCTCATAGATATCTTTTATTGAAGTCTTATAACATATATCTAAATTAATTTTATTCAAAATCTATTTATTCACCACCTTTTGTATGACCATTTATTTTAATCAGGAGCTAAAAATATCTTTGAAAAAGAGTGATTTTCTCACTCCCATCCCCAGTACCACCATGTGGTTTAAGAGATAAATTTTCAATACGATACCTTTGAAAATATATGATTTTGGCTTAGTAATCATAAATTATAGTTTTAAGGTTTAGTCAAAGAATTGGAATATAGGGATCCCTGGGTGGCGCAGCGGTTTGGCGCCTTTGGCCCAGGGCGCGATCCTGGAGACCCGGGATCGAATCCCACGTCGGGCTCCCAGTGCATGGAGCCTGCTTCTCCCTCTGCCTGTGTCTCTGCCTCTCTCTCTCTCTGTGTGTGACTATCATAAATAAATAAAAAAAAATTAAAAAAAAAAAGAATTGGAATATATTAAGAAATCGAGGTAATAATTGCCCCTCTGAGACTTTATATGAGACACCTCTGAAATATAAATATATTTTTAATAGACGTTCAATGCACAAAACAATCTAAAATGTGTTATTTACCATTAATCTGTTAATAAAAAATGAGGAAGTTGATTAATAACATTATAAACATGACCTTAATGAAACTAGAATTAAATAAAATATCCAATTAGTTGCATTAGCTTGCTAAATGAAATTCTCCTGTGTGCCTTAGAAAATGTAAAAAATTGGAAACATTTGAATGATATATTATGATTCTGTTGATGGTTTGAAATTTTAGTGGTGTAAGAGTATAATCTGATCTGTGTGACCACTCTACTGGTCAGATCTTGTACATGATACCATTCTCCTTGCAGATGAAATTGAAAATGAATGTCCGAAATGATGCATTTTATTTTCAGTGCAAGACATCAGAAGGCTAGTAGCTACTATATCCTAATAGCTGTACTCCAAATATTGAAAGGAAATTCCACATTACCACATTCTGTACAGTATCCAGAACAAGCAAAATATATGATTTATGCACATTTATAACGTAATCCAAATAAGCCTATTTCTCCACTGATACATGGAGTTTACCGTGGTTAGTTTGGAACAGTAAGTTTATTTAAAGGACTTACTTTTTAATTTCCACTTATAAAGCTAGGGAACATATTTATGTAATGTATCACCAATAGTGCCTTCACAATCTAGCTAATCTGTACTGTGCTTTTTCTACTCTGTCATTCTTGTACCTTATGTTGACTACAAAGCAAGGGTGTATACTTGTCCTCTGCAACTTCCCTGAATGTTTTGTCAATAAGAATGTTATTCAAAATTTAGGAAAATGATAATCTCCTAAGATGTGAAATTGCAGTATGCTTATTTGTTACTATATTTTAGGTTGTATCTTTCTTAGAAGTTTCTTGCATATATGACAGAAGGGGGACAAATTATAACAATCATTTTGAGTATGTATTTCCTTTCCAAAGATATTTTCCATTTTCAAGCACAGGAAAATATGCAGCATATTTCCAAAATCATACAGCAATAATTTGAAAAGGATTTTAATTTTGCAGTTTAAAGAAGTAGTGGATTTGGCTAAGATGGTATGTGCAACTAGATATAATACTTGTGTTTCTATCATTTAGTTCTATTATTTCCTTTAAACTCTGAAAATATATTATCCTTCTGTATCTTGTATGATCATGAAGAGCTCAACCAAGATGAACTGTAGCAGTGGACGAGTGTTAAAAATTGACCTTACCCAAAGAGAGATGAACTTTTGTCCTCATTTTCTAGAGGGTGATCTCTAACTACTTGGGAAATCTTGCCTGATAAAATGCCTTTATTGGCCTGGGGGCCTGGGGACATGTCTGATAGTGTATACTGATATTTATTGTGGGAGCTTTGGACCTCTGGAGAGGCTAGACTTAGGTCAGCCATATGGGCATGTCTATATGACCAAAATCCAATTAAATTCTGGATACCATGGGGCACCTGGGTGGTGCAATTGGTTATGTGTCAGCCTTCAGCCCAGGTCATGATCTCAGGGTCCTGTCTGGAATCAAGCCCTGCATCAAGCTCCCTGCTAGACCATAGTCTGCTTCTCCCTCTCTGCCCCTCAGCTCCTCCTCTCATACTCTATCTCTTTCAAATAAATCAAAATCTAAAACCAAAACAAAACAAAACAACTCTGGATACCAGGACTTGGGTAACTTTCCTTGTTGACATATTCCATGTATATTGTTAAACCTGAATCCTGGGAACTGTTACCATTGTTCACAGCTCCACTGGAAGAGAACTATTAGAAGTTTTAAACTTGGAAATGTCCTAGACTCTATCTCATGAACCTCTTCCTATGGCTGATTATAATTTGTATCTTTTCACTCTATCAGTTCCTGTGAATATAATAGCTTTTAGTGAGTTCTGTGAATCTTGAGTAAATTATCAAACTGGAAGGTGGTTTTAGGTACCCCCAGACTTGTAGTTCGTGTGAGAAGTGAAGATGGCTTTGGTGACTCTGAAACTTCGTATAATTAAATATTTATCTCTTTAAAATTTGGTTTTGGAGTGGAGTAGTAGTTAAGAACAAGTTTCTAAGGCAGTTGGTGTGGGTCTGGGCTAATAGAGAAGCTGACAAAATCTTGTGAAGATTACATAATTTAATGTTTTAAAGCACCGAGAAGAAGGATGCCTGGGTGGCTCAGAGGTTGAGCATCTGCCTTTGGCCCCACATCAGACTCCCTGCATGGAGCCTGTTTCTCTGTCTATGTCTATGCCTCTCTCTCTCTGTGTCTCTCATGGAAAAATAAATAAAATCTTAAAAAAAAATAAGGCACTTAGAACAGTTCTTAAAGAAGATTAAGCACTGCATAAATATTAGCTCTTGTCTTAATTCTTTGACATAAATAAAATCCTTTAAGTAGGACTTTAATATAGCCAGTACTAGTTAAAGAAATGTATACACAGTCAGTCACTGTTAAAATCTTAAGTGACTTTTGATTGACTTTGGCCAACTGCCATAGAGCTTGTACCCATCAGTCTCCTCCATTTACTCTTTAAATGAAGTCATTGCATTTTCAATTCATGGTAGTATGTTCTAGAATCTCCTTTCCTGTTGATGTGATCAAGTTTCTATTCTAGAACCTGCCAGCCACAGATCTGAGGAAATCTATTTTTCTGGATCTTTTCCTATGGTAATGAGCCAAACATTAGTATCTTCAACTAGGAGAGTTATTTTCTGTCCAACTTCTGAACATTCTCAGAAACTCATTTTTTATTCATATAAAATGATATAATGATTTAATCTGTAATCTATTTGTGCATGATAGGTGCACTGAATCTTCACTCCCACCTATTAATATCCTTAAAATGCTTGATAATCTTTACATGATGAGTAAATTCAGTACTTAGAAATCTAATGATGCCTCCTGAAATCTTATTTATAAGAATGTCTTATGTATGGTTTACTTTGATTTATTTTGAAAAAAAACATTTGCATAATTTTGTCTTTTAATGATAATGCTTATTAGCCTTTTCTTTTTCTTTTTATTTAAATATTTTACTTATTTATTCATGAGAGACACAGAGAGAGAGAGAGAGAGAGAGAGAGAGAGAGGCAGAGACACAGTCAGAGGGAGAAACAGGCTCCATGCAGGGAGCTTGATGTGGGACTCGATCCTGGGTCTCCAGGATCACGCCCTGGGCTGAAGGCAGCACACTAAACTGCTGAGCCACCCGGGCTGCCCTAGTTTTTTCTTTAGGAAAACATCTTCATTGGTTTTATAAATCTTAATATATATTTACCATATCACCAAAATTTTAATTTTCCATTTTTAAAGTGAATTAATCCAGATGAGACACGTGACAAAAATTACTACATTTCCTGATTTCTTGCTAAGTTATTTTAAAATACATTTTTCTTCCTTAAACAACAATTAGCCCATATGGATATCAGTAGATTAAGTTTCAATTATTACTATTTCATTTAATATTGGTGATTGGACAGCCTTCTCTTTCTGCCTGTCTCTGCCTCTCTTTCTCTCTGTGTCTCTCATGAGTAAATGAATAAAATCTTAAAAAAAAAGTAGGGATCCCTGGGTGGTGCAGTGGTTTGGCGCCTGCCTTTGGCCCAGGGCAAAATCTTGGAGACCCGAGATCGAGTCCCACATCGGGCTCCCGGTGCATGGAGCCTGCTTCTCCCTCTGCCCTTGTCTCTGCCTCTCTCTCTCTCTTTCTCTCTCTGTGACTATCATAAATAAATAAATAAATAAAATTTTTAAAAAAGTATATATATATATATATGATCATTTTCTTTTTATATTTGAAAAGCTAATGTTTCTAATGTCTTTTATATTCTAAAGCATAATGGGTGAAATGTTTTCTTAGGAGGAATATATTTATTAATTAGGTACGTGTTTAATGAATTATTAGCAAATTATTCCCAAAAAATAATCTATAGTTTGTTTTTAACAATACATCTGAATGCCTTAAGCTCATTTATATAAAGATGTGGTATATTTTCAATTATCTTTATTCTAGATCAGGAGTTGTCAAATTTTTCCTTTGAAGATAACCAGATAGTAATATTTAGGGATTTATTTGTTTATTTATTTATTTATTTATGAGAGAATATGTGCAGGGAGAGGGGCAAAGGGAGAGGGAGAGAATCTAAGCATACTCCTACTGAGCATGGAGCCCAACCTGGGCCACAATCCCAAGACCCTGAGATCATGACCTGAGCCAAAAACAAGAGTCAGACACTTAATGGACTGAGCCACCCAGGTACCCCATAGGTGTCTGTTTCTTATGGTCTCTGTTGCAGCTACTCAGCTCTGGCATTGTAGTGCAAAAGCAACCATGGAAAATTTGAAAATAAAAGGATGTGACTGTAACCTAATAAAACTTTATTTAGAAGCAACAGATGGCCAGTGAATGGGCCATAGTTTACCAGTGTCTGTTGTAGATTAATAATATATACATGTACAAATTAGTAGACAGATTAAAGTTATCTGAATGTGAGAACACTAATAAACTTCACCATTTTTATTGCTAAAATGTTATGCCATCAAAAACATTTGATTCTTTAATATCAATTATGTAAACTAGACTAATAAAATATTTCAGGTTTTGTTTGTTTTGATTTTTGCTGTGCAAATTAAGAGTAAGGAAAATTGAAAAATAAGTGAACAGTGTTTTAGGGACATGTGGAACAATATTAAAAACTCTAACATATCTCATATCTGTAATCAGTTTCTCAGAGAGACACAGGGGCATAATATTTGAAAAAAGTGTCTGAAATTTTTGCAAAAGTATTGCTAGATACAAATTTAGAGATTTAAGAAGCTGAGCAAAACACAAGTAGAATAAAAACAAAGAAAACGACCTAGGCATCTTGTCAAATCACTAAAATCAAAGTTAAAGAGAAAAATCAAGATGAATCCTCAGAGTAGCCAGAAAAAAATAGCATGTCTTGCACAAGGGGTTATGATTTGAACTATCATTGACTTCTTATCAGAAACAACATAGGCTTGAAGACAATGGAACAATATATTTTTTAAGTGCCACCGAAATTGATTTCTGCATCCACTGAGAATGTCTTTTAAAAATGAAATTGATATAAAGATGTTTTCAAGTAGAAGAAACAAAGATAATTTTTTTCCAGAAAACCTGTACTTTAAGAAATGTTAAAAGAATTTTTTAAATGAAGGATAAAAAGATAATAAAATAAAAAAATAAGGATAAGATGAAGAATACTGATATGAAATGAAAACTTGAATCTAGAAGAAATAATAACAAAAAATTGTGAATAAAATATATTTTCCTCTCAATATGTTTTAAATATTTTATTTATTTATTTATTCATGACACACACACACACACACACACACACACACAGAGGTAAAGATACAGGCAGAGGGAGAAGCAGGCTCCATGCAGGGAGCCCAACCATGGGACTCTATCTCGGGACTCCAGGATCATGTCTCTGGGCTGAAGGCAGACGCTAAGCCAATGAGCCATCCAGGGATCCCCTCCTCTTAAGATTTTTAATGATATATAACTGTTTTGAGGTAAAATTATATTACTGTCTTGTGAGGTTTAGAACGTATGTAGTCATAACACATGTATATATAACAAGTAGAGTATAATGGACTTGAGGTAGGTGAATTGTTATATATAGTCACAAAGTTTCCACATTTTCTGTTCGATGTAAATATGTTATTTCTTGTGGACTACAAAAACCTATGGAAGCATATTTTAGTCCATAGGGTAGGCACCAAAAATTTGTGCAAATATTTTTATCTAAAATGTTCTCAGGTTAACTAAAATGAAAGTCTAAAAGTATTCCCAGTAGTTCAGAAGAAGTCAAGAAAATGAGACAAAAAAGATAATGACAAGCAATAAAATAAAATAAGATTCTAAAATTAAATCTAATCTCATCAATAATTGAACTAAGTAGTAATGAACTAAACATACCAATTAAATGTAATGATGACAGAATGGAGAAGTATAATTCTGCAAATGATGCATTTTTTTATTTTTTTTAAATTTTTTCAAATGATGCATTTTAAATAAAACAGTATGGAAATGTTGAAAGTAATTGGATAGAAAAATACATACCAACCCAAAGTATAAGAAGCTTAAGTAGACTGTGTGTACTAGAATAATATGGGGAAAAAGTAGATTTCATGACAACTGTAAATTGCAAGAGATAAAGAGCAGTATTTCATAATGGTGAAAGGTGAAATATTTGGAAATATCAAACAATTAAAAATATATATGTTCAAATAATAGAGCTCCTAAGTTTGTGAAACAAGAATTGATAGATATGGAGATATACAATATATCATAAGCAGATTGTGCGATATTGAATTTGCCTTTCAGAAATTGATAAACACAACCAGGGGTGAAAAAACAAGGGAAACAGAGAAACTCTGAGAAAAACTCTGTCAATCACTTGGAATTGATTGTGATCTACAGAATATTGAACCTAACAACTTCATGATATGCAATCATTTCAATTAGACATGGTACATTCAGCAAGATGCATTACTTGATGAAAGTTAAAGCAAATGTTAAGTAATTTAAAAAGCTAAATATTTTACAGCGTTAGTTGTATAAATAAAATGCAATTACAGTAATCAATAACATGTCTCTTAAAACTACAAATTTTGTTAAGTTTAACT